>NW_010160304.1:3787-24009 GCF_000695765.1 Mesitornis unicolor | reverse complement strand
TGGGTGATCCTGCTCTGGCAGGAGGATTGGATGAGATGGTCTTTCAAGGTCCCTTCCAACTACAACTACTGCGATTCTGTGATAAATAATGAAGACTACGCCCCAATGGATCATAAACTTGAATTAGGAAAATAAGACTAGAAAGTTTTGCTAGTTTAGTTGGCATTTCAAATAACAATTGCTCATGTCTTCCTGAATGTAATATTTTAGTGGACTTGGTTAAGCTTCTGGCTCATTTTAAGAAAGCAATTTGATCTTTTAATTGGCTCCTGTAGCTATTTCCACTCTCTGACAAAAAGGGTTTAGCTTTCTGTAAACAGAGTTCTAAAAGCTACCATGTAAAGTGGTATACTCAGGGCATAAAATAACACTGGTCTCATGTAATTTTCTTCCTCTGACATTGACACCTTGAAAAAGCAAAAAGTGGAAACACTCTGGTTATAATCATTCCCATTAAGGCAGAAGGAGAATAGAAACTCTTGCTAGTGTTCTGACAAAGAGATAAAATTACTATTTTCATATTTAGCATGACTACCATCAGAAAACAAGGAATAGATATCACAACTTTCAGAAATCTAGTTTGTGTTTCGTTTTTATTTTAAGAGTTACACTAGAGATTTCAAATGAGGTAGAATGAAGTGAATGAATGAATTTGAAGTGTAACTTCAATGAATGAATGAGGTAGAATGAATTTGAAGTGTAACTTTACACTGGCTCACAATTGGCATTTGTGTGCAGGCCATTTCAGGAAAGGAGAGTCAGACAGCTGTGTATAAACCAGCTCAGGAAAAACACAGAAACAGCTCTTAAGAAAGATTACTATAACTTAAAATGCAATCAGGACATTTATATGTTTAAAAAAACTTTAGTCTTGCCATATGAGTCACGCATATCTAATATATTTAAGTTGGTAGATTCATATTGAAGACTTCTTTGTGGGAGATAGAATGAACAGAGGTAGCAAACCTTTTCCCTTTCCCCTATGAAGTCATATTGACCACGAGGAGCATCAGTTAGTCATGGAAATATAATAGTCATAGGCTTGCTCATACAGACAAACATAATTGCTAAGAGGCAGCATAGGGTGGAAAGGATTAATCAGCCAATTAAAAATAAAGAAGTACTTATAATCTTCAGAACTATGCTGGGAGATGCTACTTTGAAATAAAAGTTGTACTGCATGCCCTCTCTGTTTCTTTCTTTCCCTGCAGAATTTAGGAAATACATCTCGCCTTGTTACTAAGGCCGAACTCGACAACTTCAATCATAGCTTCTTTTTGCCAATTTTTACAAATACACAGAATAAGATTCTAGATAAAAATAAGATGGACCAGTAAAAGTAATATTAAGATGTATGTATTTGCTGATACTGTATAATACCACTTTACTTGTAAAAGGTTATTTTTAACTAAACATTTACAGGACTACCTTTTTCTGAAACTTCATTGAACTAAGAGATTGATCTTATTCTCAGTGAAGTTATATTGTACTTTTTTTTCTGTAGTATTTTACTAAAAGCACATTTCTCTAGCTATTCTATTTTCTTAGAATACTCTCTAAGTCTTCAAGGCTTCTCTGATGATTTGTAAAACAACAAAATCAAAGAATTAAGTTCCCTGATGGTTTGTTCAGTCAGAGTACAATCTGCAGTGGATTTCACCTTGGTGACTGAACAAACAAAAGGAAGGGTTTTTAAAGAATAGTTGATCGTATCGTATTTCTCATATCAAAGAACCTATAGTAAAGTTAATGTATGGTCTAGACTTCAAAGTTTTGCTGGCATATTGAGCTGTCTGGAGAGTAACAAAATCATGCCATGGAGACAGAAAAACGCGCCAGCAAGGCCCCAGGCAGAGATGCAGCTTGAGCCGTGCATGCAAGCTTTAGCAGCTTTCAGTTCAGCGTTTTCTGGGCTCGTCAAAGCTGCCATGACAAACCTGCCAGTCCAGACTGTGCCTCTGCTAGAAGGCTTTCCCCAGACCTTGAGAAAACCTGGTGGCTGAAGGCCTCAAGCCTAGCCTCAATAGGAGCACGCATGCCTACTCCTAAAATGAAATCCAGAAGGCTCAGCCAGGCATTTTCTGTATCACACAAGATGATGATTTAAACAGGGTCCAGAAGAGGCAACAGACTGGAAGAAGCTTGGGTCAGCACATTGTCACTACAGCTGCCTGTGGCTAACCCATGGGAAACAAGGTGCTGTCTGAACTCCCTGTCTGACATCCAGATGGAGGATGGAGGTACCGCTACTCACTGGTGAAAACAAATGTTTGCAATCTTCCTTTCAAAGACCTGTCTTGATAAGGGAAAGACACAGCATATTTGGAAAGGATAGGCATTAGGGGAGTGCTGCCTCTCTTTGCTGTTCCACCAACACAGCCTCTGCAATAACAGCACAGAGGGTTGAGGAGCTACCTTAACACTTGCACGTCACAAGAGGATGCAGGTAAAGCCACTGTCTCTCAGTTGTAGTACTAAGGATAGAAAACTACTGGCATCACTAAAGGAAGAAAGGTTTGGGATCTACACAGTAAGAAAAGTCATATAAGGTGTATACATATGATCCAGCTTTTATCTGAAATGGTAGGATCCTAGAAAAAGAGACACCTAAAACCAAGTGTTTTAAATAAACTGGTTTGGGGGTTTTTTATCCAGAGGGAATAAACAGAGGGAAATAAAGGGATTAAAATTGCCTGAGGCTTAAGGAACCAATCCCCTGGAAGCCATCCTGCCCAAACACAACAGAGAAGGTTAATCTGCTGGGGAAAATTCAAACTGAGGTTTGAATGCCTCATCAGCTGCATCAGAGATCCTCTTCAGCAGTCACTGTTGGCATTTAAGAATGAGACAAATAGAGGTTTGGGAATTGTGTTAACTAGACCTGTACCAGGACATGACCAGAACTGTGCCAGAAAACATTCAGAGTCTTTCACAGCACTTCCTTGCATGAAAAGAAGTTGTTTCATATTCTGTTAATTAATTATTTTGATGCATTTCAGAATAAGGTGGCTGAAATTATCATTCTGTTTTTTGTATCCATTAGTCAGAGATTTCATCACTATTACTTTCTATTTCCCCTTCAAATTCTTCTAATCCTGTCATTCCTACAGAAAGAACAATCTCTTCAAGGACTTCAACCAGCTGTAGCAGGGGTACTTCTTTAACAGCAGGTTTACAGTGCTCACAAATGTGGAAAAATAATAACCTGTAAGGAGGCCTTAAAAACCATGATGCACATGAATCTATGCCAACAAAAGTGGATAGCTTATGCTATTAAGGGAGGAAATACATCCTTGCCATCTGAAAATGTCCTTTAGAAAACATAATATTGCTTATCACTACCAGCACCACTGTATAAACCCAGATTTTCCCATGTTTACTCAAGTGAAGTGGTAGACAAGTCCACACATAGTGTGGAGAAGAAATTCCACTTATCATGACTAAAAGGAGCAAGGTTCAGCTTCTTGGATTTTATTTCTCTGGAGTAGTATCTACACTGTCTTCTGACAACAACTGCAGCTTTGACTGTTTGAGGATGGCACAACTCTTAATTTTAGACCTTCTTGTGCATGGACAATTTGGATTTGTATACTGCTCCAAAATCAGAAGTTTGACAACCCAGCAGTGCAAATGGAGGTCAATAATGATAGCAAAGTAACATTCCCAAGCAAAAAAGTTTAGCATCAGTACAGCTGGAGTAGTTCAGACCAAAAGGCCCTCTATTCAGTATCTCATCTCTGGCAGTAACCAGTAATGTACAGTCAAGGGGAAGAGTTTTATAAAGAGGTGAGGTGTTGAGAAGGTTTTTCTGTGACATACCTTGTCTGCTGCTGGCAATTGAGAGTTCATGGACTGGTGGAGCCAGGATTTGCATCTGAACCACTGGAGTCATCTAATGACTGGCTGAAGGGAAGAACTGCTAATGTATTTTTGGGAACTGCTTGTACTGCTTGTACACTAGGATAGTGCTGCCATATTGCTGTATGGGAAGTTATGCAAAGGTGCCGTATCTTTAGACTTCTTTCACACAACTTTTAGGGCATTTTGTGATTCATTCACTTGAACCATTTAATAAAAAATTTGGTGCTTACAGAAAATCTTTCATAATAGCCATCCTAACTCTTGCTTGAATTCTAGACACCTTCAAAACTATACAGTAGAAAACCATCAATTTCAAGCTTAAATGGAAAACAAATTCAAAGTATTGCCTAAAAGCACAGCTAAGTATCAGGGGTTGAAAAGTATCTTAAGAGGCTGTAAGAACCAGATACTCCTTTGTAGCAGAACTGCAAAAGACTGCTAAGGAGGCAGCAGTAACTTGAGGGTGCACTTACAGTTCTGTTTGATATTGACAAATAACTATTGACATATAAGGCGATATTTTCTATTTTGTGTTATTCTTCATGCAAAATCAAAATATGTGGAGCTTGAAAACCGTACCCTTAAAAAGGTTTATATATATTTCTTGCAAATTTGTTCTATTTAAAATTAATCTCTGGATGAAAGCAAGCAATGAATAAGAACCCTTACTAGGAAAATGCATGTGGTTTTATTTCTTTTTTCCCCAGTGTTTTCAGAGTGACTGTCGCTTGCCAGTATAATTACAAAGGCTATCCCAGGTTTTCATGTCCTTTCTTTGCTCCCCATTGAGACTTGGATGGATTCACTCCACCCAAAACAAACTTGTTCCTCCACCCATCAGAGATAACTTTTGCAATTGTACAAACATCAGAGTGTAAATCCTGTTCTGATAAATTTGAAACATTGATTCTGTGAATGAAGTTTCACAGCATGTTCTTTTGAGCAGTTGTAAACAAGATATGAATATTGTATCTGACATAACAAAATCTGTACCTCATTCACAGCTTTCACAAGGAAAATAAAACCTTCACAGTGTTACACAGGGGACTTCTTGGAATTGCAGTTGGAGATGATGATTATGGGAAAACTAAGACTTATAAATGTTTTATTGTTTTGATGGAAATTAGCCAAGAAGGCAGATAAAAGACTTAAGAAGAGCTAGCGAGGAAACAAATCAGAGACCTAAATGACCCAACTGGAAAAATAAATTCTACAACTTAACATCTGGTTCTTGCAGTTGTCATCTCACTCAGCAAATGGTCAGACTGATTAGCTCCCTGTCCGCAGAATATGGGGAAGGGAGTAAAGATCACTTCGTATCAGCCGTAGCAGGCAGTGCCAAGTGAATGCTCATAATCCACAGTGATATTGGTACAGGTAACAGACAGCCGGGTCCAGATAAAGCCTAGCTTTTAAAATTTGTGCCTGCAATTCAGTGTGACCCCTCTCGCTGGTACAGCCATACAAACAATAAATAATGATGGGTTCGTTGTTAAGGAGATGGATATGGAATCTTAAACATCACATGAAGCACTCAGTAGCAAATTACCTTGGACTTAGTTGCATGCTTTAAACTGAGGCCAGGTTTACTCAGGTCATGAACTGTTCTTCCAAAAGTTTCTGTCAGCTTGGACTGATTTACAGTCACTGCCTTACTGATTTAACTCAAAATCACATTTTGATGCAAAAACCACGATCAGCCGATGACTTTGAAGAAAATTTTTGCTTGAAGCAAAACTTAAAAATTAAGGGTTTCTGAAGTCCGCTCAAAGTGGCAGAGAGAGAAATATCTTCACCTGCATGTCCTGAATGTGCAAAAAGACTAGCAATTTACATAGGCTGTGTATACACCATGTAACAGTAGGAGGTTTAGGGAATTACTATACATAAGGAACCTGGTACAATGAACTCGCTTCAGGCATATCCATCAGCTTGGGTCTGTTCAATCCTTTTGAGAGGTGCAGCATGTATGGGATCAGGGACACAACTGTTTGGCTGCTTCCAGACCTCAGCTGTCATCCCCCAGATCGGTACAGGTCTCTGTCCTAGAGAAGTCCTGGAGTTTATGGGGACAGATGCCACAAAGCTTGCCTCTGAGCCACAGGTCACATCGTTAATAGTTTTTTTATACTAACCAAACAGTCAAGAGCACAAAAACATTTTCTTTGTTATTTAAGGAACAGTAAGTGGAGTTCAGGTGTTAGTTTCATGAAGTATACTAGTGCGTTAGAAGCTTGTTTTTGTCTCCACTAGACTGCCCTTTGTCTAGGATGGCAAATCTAACAGTAAACAGTGCATCTTCCTGGAGGTACCATTCCCCAAAGTCTGGTGGGATCACAGTCTTTTTGCATTACTAGTCATTTCCACCTTTAAGAACTTCAGCATATGTTGCTTGCAGAGAGGTGTTGTTCCAGTGCAGAAACTGGGCACTGGTAAGGGTTTTTTAAAATTCTCATTTGCGAAAAGAAGTCTTCTTGCCTAAATATTCAGCAGCAAATTAATGGACCTGTTTCTGATGATGCAGTGATTAACATGAACAAGAGACAGGGTGCTGAACACACACACAAATACGCAGAAATTTGACTATTATTCTGTCAAGCTTCTTGATAATGAACTGTCTTGAAAGGATACTGCTATACCTCCAAACCTTCCCCATTAACGTCCAGGGAATCAAATCCCTCAGTGCAGTCTTTCCTTGGGACGGTAGTAAAAGAGAACTAAGATGGCCTTTTTTTTTTGCCCAGCTCACTTTCTGTCAACTACATTGAATGCCACTCATACATTTCCATAGAGGCCACATTTACTTCCATCAGATTTGAAAGTGATGGTTAACTTATATAGCCAACCTGTCTGTAGCATTCCTTTTTACAAACATGGCTACATTTAATTGTTTGCCTTTTTTTATTTGTAATGATGTGGCTCCACAATAGCTCCATTGGTTCAAGGTGCCTCAACATAAAGTACATGGAACAATTCAGGCTAGATCTTGATTTATACAATCCAGTGGAACTTTATAGTTCTAACTTGGGACAGACGATGGCTCCAACATTTTTTTAGAAGCTCATAGATTCATTCTTTATCTTGTCACCTCCTACATTCCCTAAAATAATCCTCCTTTCTTCAATAGAAACATGTGCTACTGCACATTTTAACTGTAAAGATGACTGGACCATTCTCAGAAACCCAGCATTTATACATCCTCCTAGGTTACAGCAGCAGCAGTTGATTATCAGGAGTGGAATTTGTGACTTGCATTTTTAAGAGCAGCACTGGGACCATAAAAGGGCACTTTGGGATATTCAACCTTGAGTATCTAGTGTTCAAGAACAACTTCATGTTCATTCATTCTGATTACTGAATTTGATAAATCATTGGCTTGGATGGAGTATGTGAAACCTTCACATTTTCTGGGACTATTTCACAGCTTGAGCCGTGCAATGAAAATGGAAAAAAGTTGATTTAAAGAAACGCTGTCTTGTTTCAGGGTCTTGCACTCTCCCCATTAAAATTCTTTTGTAAAACAAAAGCATACCATTTCATTAAACAAAATAACTACATAGGCTTCTCCATATGTTATTTTCTTTCAAGGTCATTGCATGTAAAAAATCTGTATTGCATTAAATAGGAAGTGAATGTAAATATGACATATGGAAATCTTCCAGATGATTGAACTGTAAAATACGATTTAATGCTGCAGAATATTTCTCCTCTCTCTTAGCTAACAGCATGCATTTCTATATAGAGACAATATGTGTTTATTTTAAAGAAACTTAACCAGCACTTTTAGCAGAAAAATCTCATCCTATTTCTGAATTGCTGTACTGGGATTTTTACTAAAATCAAAAGAGAAATAATGACTTTAACATGAGGTTTCACTCTGGTCCCATTCATCAGTGTAAATCAAAAACAACTTCATTGAAGTAAGTGAAATTCAAGTGGTTCGGAATTTACGAGGTTCGGGTCAGTTCCACTGGCTTCAATACGGTTACCTCTGACCCACCTCAGTGTCACATCAGCTTCAGTCCAATATGGACAGACTTGCACATTCAATTTAACTCCAGGAATGGGCTTAAGACACAAAGTTTAAACCCACAACCACACTTCCAAAAAGGTAGGGTGTTCAGTACAATGATCTGGAGCTTGACAGTAAGAAAAATAGGAACCAGCTGCAAGTTCAGGATACTTGAATATAGATAAATTTCTAATGAATTTATTTTAAAATCAAGTTTCTGCAAATCAGCACCTCCGTTTTTATTGCCAGGACCTAATTGCCTGTTCCTGGATTTCTACTGTATAAGAAACTAATACATAAAGTAGAGCATATGCTTTAGGTGTGAGCAAAATTATCTGCTGTTGCAGAAGAAATCCAGAACTCTGGACTCAATTTTTGGCAGGCAAAAACTTTTTGATTCATCTTTATACCAAAACTTAATGTTGACATTAAAGGAGAATAAGGTGAATAAAGCTTGGTGCTCAAGTGTGTTCAGCATGAGGGAAGCTAACAAAGCTGGCTAAAGAGGTGAAGAGATTTGGCGGTACAGAGGTTTGAACTGGATGGTCACATGCAAACAGGTTTCTGTATTTCCTATAAACCTTGAACCTTTCCATTCCTACACCAATGGGTGTACCTCCAAATTGTACTCTTTTTTTTGAAGTTTAGAACCATTTCGGTACGCCTTTTCCACTTTTGGTTTCTGCTTGCATCTAAAGTGCCAGATGTCTCGAGGAAGGTTGCTCTCCTCTCAATTTATTCAAGATGTTTAAATAAATTTTAAATCCATATGGAAACCCAATGTAAGTATAAAGCCTTTGGAGATTTGCACCTCATTACATCCCTACAGGTTCCAAAAAACCAGTGCCAACCCACCTACCAAAGTTGTGAACACGTCTACCTCAGATCACACACTTGTTATGTTAAACCAGGGAGCAAGTTGTTAATAAAGATCACATTGTCAGCAAAGCTTTATTGACACCTACATAAGAATGAATATTCTTCTTTTGTTCCATTTCTTGTTTTTAGAGCATATCAGCAAAATCAGGAGGGACCCATGACTTGTAATTTCCTTGCAGTGCCGGTGTTAAGGATTCTTGCTGTAGTCGTGCAGAAGGAAAAAGAAAAGAACAAAACGCAGCACATCTGCCTGCTTAGCCTGACCCAGGAATAGCCAGACATCAAAGTGAATTCAGACCTTTTCTCTCCTCTTGTTCTCATATGGAGTGAATTTCCAAACAGGAAATGAAGAACAAAGTGGAGGCCAGGTGACGGTCTGGTCATGACCATATAATCTTAGTAATGCAGTACAGGGAACATGCTGCAATCTTCAAGAGGTAGTTACAGTGCAACAAAAACATGGCATTTTCCCTGGAGACTCTTTCCTAATGTGCTGGAATGGCAGGAAAGGTCTGAAACCCATTAAGACTTACACTGGTGAGAGTTTAAATTCTTGGAAATCCACATAGCTGGAGAGATTAAAGAGCTAAATCCAGATAAAAAGCTGCCTATAGGATAGGAGTTGAGTGATAGGCCAGCAACCTATCCCCTAAAAAAATAGTAATACGATAAGGCTGACATTCTGACAAACAGTGTGACAGATACAGATGGAACAGTTTTGCTCAAAGTCTCTAGACAATATTTGGTACAAAATTACTTCTCGTGTATACAGTAACTATAGACTTGTATTGGTGTGGTTTTTAAAATTTGTTTACTTTCATATTGTAGCAGTAAGATGTATAATGTGAGATATAAATAAATAGGTGATTAAGATGTCATTTAGTTTTAGATAATATTGTGTTGTTTTTACTTGTTTTTATTTAAAGCTTCCATATAAAAGATTTATGGATAGAACAAAATGCAAAAAACCCAGAATATTATTCCAACTGAGATCTTCAGTGAATGTAGATTGTTTCATCTGCAGTGCTGCATGATACTTCACAGAATGGCAGATGCTAAGAAGATCAAGAAGGAGCAAGTGATCCCAACAAGAGCTCCAGAAGTGTAATAGAAGGGCCCTCAGAGACTATCTTACCCTGGTGCAACTATCTCCTGTTGCTAGACAAAAGCCTAAGTGCATTTGAGTCAATACCAAAATGAAATGTCAAGAAAAAGCTGAGATGTTTATTTTCAGAGCTGGAGATTCTGTCCCAGGAAAGCAATCCTCTGAGTGACCCTGTTCTTCCTGACTGCATCGGATGACAGATGTAGGTGTAGGGTCATGTCATCTGATAGGCACCAGAGCAGGAGGGTGACATTTAGGATTCATAGAAGTTAACTATTTTAAAATATCATCTGTATCTATTAAGATTCTGACTATAACTATGATTTTTAAAAGATCCCTGGGAGTGCAAGATGCCCAATGGATGTGAAACCAGGTCACTGAGGAGAGCCCCAAAGGGCACATCTGCATTAAGCCTTGGCCCTAAGCCCCTGAGACAGAGCCACATCAGCCTGGTCAATCCATATGGGTTGAGAGTCAGCAGTCAGAAGTTATAGACACCATCCCTGCGCAGTGGTGCCTGCCTAAATTCAGCAAAAAACTGAACACTGTCATTAAGGGTTTGTTTCTTCCCTTTTTGGACTTTTTTTAGAAGGACGTTCACGGTGATCATGTTTCATCAATATTAAAATAGAGGAGAGTGAACAGCATTTGGATGCAGGGTGGAGCACGGGAAGGCTAGGAAAAGTGTGTCTATATGGCCTGCACAAGGCACTAAGAAAAGAAGCCCAGGCCTCAGATGTGCATTTATGATCCATTCAACTTCTGCAGCATTTGACCAGCATAAATCCATGAAATTCCCAAAGCAAACCTGTAGAACTGAGAAGTCAGCTGAACAAATTTTTATGTCACATTTTGGTTTAACTCTTTCAAAGCACTGCCTCAGTTTAACTTGAAAGAAAAAAACAACTTGCTTGTTTTTGCACTGTGTTCTTTTATTTTATCCCAGTAACACAGCTGGATAAAACCAATTTTTCTGGGATGATGGAATTAGTATTGAGAAACAGAACTGTCTGGCTTTAGATCACTGAGTTGAACTGGAAAGGGGCAAAGCATGTCAAGATTTAGTGGTTGTTCCAGGCTGCATATAGAATGAATTAGTAGCTTCAATTTTATTCTCGGTTGCATAAAGATAAAAAAATACCACTGCCATGACTTAAGCATTTGCTGGCAATCCCAGCAGAACAAGATAGGTCAAGCTTGAAAGCAAATGGGTGGGGTGGGATGGGGGAAACTCCCTCTCAGTCCTACAGGTGCAGTATCTAAGCCAGCGCTGGAGCACATGGAGGAGGCAATATGAGGAGGTTTGTGCTGCCAGAACACCAGCTGGATCTCCTCTGGGCTTACCCAAAAGACCTGGATACACAAATTCAGGTTGGAATGGCCCTATACCACCTCATTTACAGATAACAGATTCCAGTGTCTGTCAACAGACCTATTGAGTCTTGCCAGGCCTCCGCTGGGTCCCGAAGAGTTAAAATAGCACGGACTGCAAATGTAGTAATCCTGTCTTGTCCCAGAGTGCATCAGAGCATGGAGCACGGTGCACTTTAACTGAGTTTGACAAAATGAACGCTTTCAGCACATTTTTATCAGTGCCTGTTTTTTATTTGCTCATTTGTAAGGTTGCTGATACTAAGTTCATCTTAAGGCAAACATTCATCATGCACTGATAACAAATTTGGGACACTTTGCATTTGATAGTGATAAAGTAACCCCTTTCTTCCACAGAGCACAAAACATATTTATTTTAGCTATGGTTGCCTAGGAATTAACACTATTTATCTTACAGCATAATGAAGAACAGACTTCATTATGCTACAGGAAAGAAAAATCTATATACAAAGTTTTGCATGTGAAAATAGGAAATCTAAGAATCACTTCTATCAATGCTATAGAGACAGGTAAATACTGAATGTTTTTCATATGTAAATCTTATAATTCTACATTTTGCACCTTAGGAAGCTAGTGCTGCCTTTTGAAGAACAAATCTTCATTTAATATTTATACCAAAATGTTTGAAATTTAGTCATTAAAGTGAAGGAGAGACAATTGCAGTATACAACTCACTAACTGAATTTTATGTTTTATTTTGTATTTTACAGATTGTTGTTAAGAGACTGCTACTGCTAGAATTGTATCCATTAAAAATAATGCCCAAATTGTGAATCTATTGTAATTTAAAAATACAGTTCTACTTAATTCTATTTGAAAAGGTGTCTTTGACTGGCATACTTTATCTAATCCTACTTATTTAAGAAAATAAAGGTGCTTCATAACTTTCCAGCTCTATGGCATTAGAGTGCTTGCCAAGTTTTTCTTGGCTAACGCTATGGATAATTGTTTTTCAACTATATGCATTTTAGCACTTAAACCACAATATTTACCTACATAACAACTACAGAGGGAGAGTGCAAGTTTCCTCAAGTCAGTGTGGCCCAGGCATTTTTATGATTAAACACCATAATGATAAGAAACCACTATATAGGATAGCTGATTCAATCAAATGTACAGATTTTTAGATCTGTTATAAGCACAGAGTTACGCTTTAATGCAACTTACCTTGGTGTTACCAAACCCAGAATCCAGCCCAGAATGTTTCTTTAATTCTTGACATTTTAACAAGTTGCTAATAAACCTGGCAATTAGTGCTATCAGCAGTCTATGTGTAACAGTGAAGTTTGTTTATGTCCTCTAGGAAACAGAGACTGATTCACTTTCCACAGACCGCTGAGCAGCTTTGTGCAGTGCTCTTCAGCTGATAGAAGACAGACCAGCAACGTCAAGTTCAGAGTCTGTCCCTTCCCATCACTTGATCCTGACCAAGCAAGAGGACTGCATTTAATGACTGCGTCTACCTGCTGGATCCAGCCTATGCATGATCTTCCCATCTTCATGGTACCTACACATGCAGAGGAGGAGGTGAATGTCCAGCTTTTTAAGGAAGAGGTACTGGCTAGTTCCCAGAAGTACTCTCTCAAGTACTTAGACTAGGTAGTCTCCCATAGGACTACTTCAATAAGGCACAAGACTCCTATTTAATATTTGCATCAGTTGGTTTATTTGAAAACTGTTGACCCATCTTTTCATAGCCTGTGTCCCAGGAATGCGTTCAATTGAGATTTCAAACCTAGATTTTGTTTTCTGTTATTAGTCCTTCTAGCTCTAAATAAAGGAGTCCAAAAAAAACCCAAAAAACAATATCAACCATCAAACCTTCCAAAGTTTCTGCTGCTCTAGCTGCTACCTCATCTAGCTGTAGGGGTAAATATTGAAATGCACTGGCAATCAGTTGCTAAACTGAAGATGCCTAGATGGAATATTTCAAAAACAATTACATCTTATTTACTTTTAAGGTGGATGTTAATCTTCTACACCAACTCCAAATGGCAAATTGAGTGAACAAAGCTTGAAAAGCACATTTTAGAGTGATTCTTGATTGAGTCATGGCTAAAGGGCAAATAATTGTGATTGTATAATGCTTGTTGCTATAAAAAGCAGCTTTGATACTGATGGGTGGAATATTCCTTGGTGTGGAGACTGGAGGAAGAAGCTGTAATAAGGAGGTATGCCTGTGTCCCATATGAATGTGCCCATTATTTTCCAAATGATTGCTGAAAGCTTTGCTAAACAATTTTTAGAGTATCTTTATGAAATGTTGTCCACGGATCTTTCTTTGTAGTTTTTTTGTTTGGTAAACTGAGTGTTGTGTTGCAAACAGGAAGGAAATTTAACCTCCAAAACTGCGTAGTTTTACCACTGTGGCCACACCTCAGGGAAAATCTTACAAATCTCTCCTTACCTCTGATAAGGGAGTGATCTGCTCCTTGTCCATATCTGTTCAGCGTCTGAAAATCTCTCTACTTTCATAGACCTACTACAGCTGTCAGCATGCTTCGTATCCCAGGCAGCTTGTTTCTGACCAGTGGCCTAATGACTGCCCACGGTAGACTGCAGGACATAACAGGATAAGCAATATTTTACATAGCGTATTCTTCTTGTTCACAAACTTAACGATGAACTGGTGAAGAAGAGAGATCAGATTTCTGCTGTCGTTAATAGTTTGTGCTAAAATCCACAACTCTATGATTTATTAGCATATTCTGAAAGAGTGGAAAGTTGTCCAAATAATCATGATTCAATAATGTTGTAATTCCCTACCAGTCACTCTGCAAACTGAGCTTGGATTTATATTTATGTAGAGATTCACACAACAGGTTTATATATAATTTCATTAGCCAGCTAGCTCTCACTTTATGAAGCATGTTGAACAAAACAAACAAAAATAGCCCAATCTTTATTGGTCTGTTTGCTTTTTGATGTGTTGGCAGCCTGAATCACTTTTACACCACGCACAAACACTCTCTAGAAGCAGATGTCAAAATGGTTCAACCTAAAAAAACTAGGGTAAAGGTTCAGGTTCTGATACTTGGTTGTTGGTGCTTCTATTTTACACCATTTGAGAAAGGCAAAATCACAACAGAGAGTTAAAAATCTGCCTACTTGTTCAGTCCTCTTCTGTTGTCTGCTTTGGATGCTCAGGCTGGCAGGTCCTTCAAGCTGTGTGAAAAGGTGTTCAGTACCTGCAGCAAGAAGGCAAATGATTCCTTCATAATTTTGCAGGAAAGCAGCATAATTTCCCTGAACTTGAGTTTTATGGCAAAAAATGCACAGGGAGCAGAAGTCTTTGGTTAGAAGCTGCCCAAGTTTTTGAAAGTCCAATAATGACAGTTTAAAAGAAATGGTTTTGCACGCATATCAGCCCAGTACAGAACTAATGGCCCAACTCCAGGCCTGTCACTGTTCATGTGGTGGGATCAACTGTTCAAAACAGGCTGCCCTGGAACTGAGGTGCCTAAATGGGTAAATACTATCAAATCTTCATGGTTGACATGGGTAATGGTTGCAGAGCTGCAAAGCTCTTCACATCCGTGAAATAGCTGTGTCCAGCCTAATTAATATTGTAATAGTAATTAATTAGGTAAGGTAGTAATATCTCCTGGGGCAATGGTTTCTACTTTTGTCTTTTGCTATTATAATGGTGTCTTAAGAGATTTATCCAGGACATAATCATTTGGCTGCTGTTCCAACCTCTGGAGACCAGGCTCACCAGGACATGCTGGAGAAGGAGGGAACATTTCTGCTCTGTTCCTTGCTTTCACTCCTGCACTGCAGAACAGGAGCCACTGTAGGTGTAAGCGCATGAGGTCTTTCTTCATGAGCAGCTCTGAGCAATCATATTGTCCCTCTTGCTCTTCAATCTTCTAAGCTGATGTGCTGAACAAAATCTGGCTTGTTGAGTTTGCTGGGATAAGCTAGAGAGAAAATATTTTGTGAGCAAGTGCTGTGGTTGAGCTTACTAGCTGCAAAGTGATTTTTAACACAGGTTTTTCCCAGAACACCACCATCCTAAAGGGCTGACAACAAATAATGGGTTTTGGTGACAAAATCCGTCATCCTATGCAGAACACCACAGGACCCATTCTCTAACCTTGAAGATCCCTGGAGATTTATACACCTCTTCTCATTACTGGGTCCCCTTTGGCTTTGCTTTTATCTCTGCATTCTTCATGTCCTCCTTCTGTATTAGCACACATTCACTGAGAAATCTCACAGCCTGGCTTTTCCTGCTTCAAGGCAGCGGCTACTCTGTCTCTCACTGGCTGCTCCCCTCCTCAACCAGCGTCCATGTCCACTCCCACATGTACCAGCAGCGCTGAGGTGTGGGAGCAGCGAGGTCTGTCCGTCTGAGGCTACAACTCAGGCTGAAGTGATGGGCCACAAGCAGCCAAGTGAGGTGCTGCTCGCTCGGAGAACAACAGCCCTCCACAGCCAGCAGAGCCGAGACATTGGCAGGGACCTCTGTAACCGATACAAAGAAAACCCACCCCAGCCAAAGCCGGACTCTTGGCACGCCCTTAACTGCCAAAAGAGTTATACAATTTGAAACAAAAAAGCATTTTTAAGGCCAGTGGGGAGGAGGAGGCTTCTGCCTACATAAAACCTGTCATGCACTGTATACACAGACATTTATATTTTACTGGTGCTGGTGATACAGCTTTTCTTTCTAAAAGTATGTGCATGTTCTGTAACAAGAGAGGGTTGCTGGGAATGGATAACCAGCTGGAAAAATGTGGTCAAGGTTAAATTTTTCAAGTCCATTCACGCCTGTGAATTAATTTAGCTTGCCATTTTATGATCTTAAGTTATGAAATGTTCATGCAAAGCATTAACAGCTAAAGCAATCCAAGAGATGGTCTATTATGCCAAACTCTAGTCACTAGACTAGTAATTAGGCTGTCAGTTACAAAACATAGCATTTGTGATATTTCCAAATGAAGCAACAGCCAGTGCCATGTGTCAAAAACAGGAATTGGTTCAGACAGGTAAGAGTCTTTATTTGGCAGTTGCCAGCTTAATTTCTGAGCAGATTAAAACTGTGTTCCATTGTGCCAGTGAACGCTGGTTTGAAAGATGAGCTTACAGTGGAATCTCAGTGCAAGGCCACAGATAATAAAAGGAAAAATTGCTAAGAATACGGTAGAGATTTTTCCCTTTCATTTCCACACAATGGCAGATACATACTCATCTCATTATCTGAGATGTCAAGGCATTCCTTTGACACATGCACCAGCAGAAGTTAAATATTGCAACATCCTGAGGAGTTTAGTGAAGACTGTTTTATGGCTATTGAAAGTGAGGCATGTATTATGTCCAGCATTTCTAAATAACGACCAGGAAAGTCATGTGACAAGATCCATTTTCAGGATTAAGAGATTGTATCAATGGTTCACTAGATTAGGGGCCCAAAGTACACCTACCTGTCAATGTGCCTGTATGTTTTACTCCTAGGCTTAAGGTAACTTTTTATTCACATGTGAAATGTAGACTGACAGCTCCCCAGAACTTGCTAGCTGGGAGAGGTAGAAAATTAAGATGCACTTAAATCATTGCACTCATGCATACTGTTTTACTGGCATAAACATAGATAAAGTAAAAACAGTAACTGATGCTGACTTCGGGTGACATAAACAAAGACAGTGACACTTTACATTCAAATATGCCACTTGGGGCTCACGCAGCAGCTTGTTTGTGGCTGAACTGTCCAGCCTGACAGCAGGAAAAATATCTCACAGCCATGCAACTAACCACTGCAGCATGTATTGATATTTTGGATGCCGATGATGAAACCTTTGCATTTACAGTGTAAGAATTATTTGCTGAAGACATGGATGCACAATCTTCAGCAGTGAAAGCTGGTTCCTGAAATGGACGAATAAAAAGCATGGTCCTTCCTCGGTACAGAGAACTGCTGTATTTTTCTTGAGAACATCCATGTGAGCCTGCAAGCTTCATTTCAGGTACCAGCAAAACTCACCTTGAGGAGAATTAACATTTAGTATTGAAAAAGAAAAGCCTTATTAGAGATCAATTTTATCTCTTTTCATGGTTTTATTATAAGTTTTGCAATATTTTTTTCTTGCAAAATCAAGAATTCATATGGCATTCTGAGCTTTTATTTAGAGAAGTGGACACCTATGTAAATGGAGGTCCTGCCTGCAGCTAGGCTTGAACATCTGACCTAAAAAAGCCCTCAAAACATCTTAAAATGTTTTTTGAATACTGACAGCCAGTTGTCAGACTCACAGACCCATACACAGATCTACATATACTGTACATAACAGCTCATATATATATAGACAAGAGTTTACCTGCTAAGTAAATCTCAGAGGCGTTTTCCAGTCTGATGTAGTCAGCATTTATGCTTTGGCAATTGCCCAGCCACTGCAGCCATTTTGAAGGCTGGGAGATACAGCTGCAAGGACCAGCAGGCTGCAAGGCAACGCGAGCAGTTTCACTGCCTTGCACAAGACCAGCACCCGTTGCTCGTGAGCCTGTGTTTCTCAGAAACATTTATTTGGAGAAAGAGTTGCTCAGACATTCAGGCATTTGGGAATGTCTTTCCATTTGTCAACATGCCTTTTATTTTATATATCAACATCTAGAGTCATGCTAAGCTAATAAAGATATTTGGCAGGTAATTAGGAGTAGATGCTATGAAATCCCAGATAGATTGGGAAGGGTAAACACTACAAAGGACAGAAAATACAATTCAAATATTTACTGAAATTAAAAACATGACAACAACAACAACAAAGACTTTATCTGTGGCATTTAAATAGCCCAAATATCAGCACATAGGTGTTTTGCAGTGGTGAAAGTCACTTATAATCACAGCACCATGTAGTGATAGAAAGTTATATTGCCTCCTTTTTCACAGAGCAGAAAAGCAAGCACAGACTTCTCAGATCTTTTACTAGTATCTTAAGCCATCATTCTTCTATTCTAACTAGAAACATACAATGTAAACAGTTCTGGGGAGTGAGTTACTGCCAAATGAGGACAAAAGGAGAAATGTGTAGAAAGAAAAAGAAGAAGGGAGAGATATGGAAAAAGATTTTGAAAGAGACACAGATAAGGCATTTGACGTGACTTTTCAGTGCAATATGGTAGCAAGAAAAAATTTAATTACAAACTGAGGGGCATTAGGTCATAGGGAAGAGAGGTTGTATAACCCTGTCCATATGGTTCTGGTGAGACCTTACCTAAAAAATACGTTCAGTTTTGAGCAACTTACTATAAGGACGATTGTGCCAAACTGGAATGGATCCAGAGAACAGCAAAACAATTATTAAATGGCTGAATTTATGAGGAAAGATAAAACAGCTAAATATATACATAGCTTGGCTATGAGATATCTAAAGGGAGACATTAATTGTCTGTTAGTACAGTATTCAAAGGCTTAAGTGCCAAAGAGGCCGAAAAATCGTATGAATTATTTAGTGAGATATTAAGAGGATGTAGTTAAGGCTAATGAAATGGAAGAGTCTCAAGTGACAGTGCTTGAGAAAGGGCTGGCCCTCAACCATGCAATATAGGAACAGTCTTTAGTTTAACTGCCACATTATCTGTCCATGGATTTATCAAGAATACATGCTTGTAGGCCAGGGAGCAGAAAGGAAGGCAATAGAGGCAATTTAACTCCAAAATTACTTTGTGGCTAATAATGTGTGATTTATGCTCTGGGTGAACAAATGCCATAATTTATGTATGTAAACTCTTCAAAGCCTTGTGGAAGCAAAGTGTTTGGTATGAGGACTATAGCATTTACCTATCAAAAATTGGAACTTTCTGTGCTGCAATTCACATGCGGGCTACACATTCATTGCAGACTCTGATACAAGCCTTTCTACTACATCTGCAGGAAGCACATATGCAGTACAACTGAATAAACTTAAACTGTTCAGTGGATTTAAAAGAATGTACTTTCCTGCCTACTGAATTTTCCAGCATGAGAAAGAAATCTTGAGAGGTTTTTATTTTTCCATGTGAGAAGGATGAAACTGCACAAACACAGAGACCCCAAACTCATTTAATCTCCCTTCATTTCCTGGCAAAGAGTGCATAAAGCTTTGGAGATCCTTGGTTCTGCTGAAAATATAGAGTTTATCCATTTCCGCTGTGCTGTTACGGTTTTTATCTATGGTGCTTTGTATGGAAGTTGCCAAACAACATCTGTGTTGCTCATGAAGAACAAATGAAAATGTTTTCAATTTGTTTAGATCAGCACAAAAATATATTTTTCACATGAAATAGTTCTTGTTCTAGCAGCTATCTGATGAAGAATTGACTCACAAACACATGACTCAGAATTGCTCCTGGCATTTCACTGCCTTAGGTGAAATACCAGCCCAAGTACCCATTCAGCTCTTCATCACGTTTGACAAGTTAATTTAAGAGTGCTTTCTATTCAGTCAGAATTTTGTGAAATAATTTGTCTCTTTGGTTTATGCTGTGCTTTCTGCTCTTATCCTATTGTCTTCAATCAGCTTCATGCTTCAGCATGTCTCTTTCCTTGTTACACTTACTTCCTTAGGACATCACAATTACTTTTGCCATCCAGCCTCTCTCCGTGCATTGCCTTCCTTTTCCTTTCCATACACTGTTTTAGTGGAGTCCCCTATCTTCTGATCCAAGCCACCCCAGTTGTCACAGATTGTCACCTAAGGACCCCTGCGGCTCATGAACCTGCTTATCATTGCAGGAAAAGTACTCTGCACCTCGGCACTTGTAGGGCCTGTGATTTATGGGAGAGTTAGAGTGATCTGATGGTGAAGTGCAAAGATTTCTAAAGAGGGAGAAAAGGCAGTAGTTTCAGCTGCAAAACCTCCTTTATCCTGTTTTTATTTAATTTTAATGATTCCTCATGCTTGCACTTTAGTATCTGCAGTCTTTGAAAGGCTGCCTCTCCAAATCTGAAACACTCCATCTCTATCCTCCACTCATAAACAGGCAGGAAGGACCATC
>NW_010160304.1:0-3756 GCF_000695765.1 Mesitornis unicolor | reverse complement strand
TTTCCCGACCTTACGGGTCCAGCGGGACCAGCCGAGACATGACTGATATCTGTATCCTTAACACACAAATGTCATCTTTTGGAACAACTTTGAAGTAGTTGCTGGCAGAAAAACTCTGCCTGGTCCCAGAGGAATTTGCTCTAGCAAAAGCATCCAGGTTCATGATCTAGAAGACAAGGATGTAAGACCGGTGTGACAGCACAGAGCCTTATTGTGAGTCCTGCTTTAAACTTCAGGTAAAAGGCCCAAAACTCAAACAGGAGAGCTTTCCAAGTCCTTCCAAAAAGCTGCAGTTTCTGCAATTCCTGCAGGACAGAAGCAGACAGACTTCACAAAAAATATGCTCCTTTCCTGTCCTTTGCTGGGAAGTTTTCCTTGGTGAAACCTGAAGCAACCCTTTCTAACAAATCTCCACAAAGAGTTCAAATTTACACCGAGACTGGAACACTTCAAGGAATGAGAGGTGTGATATACACTTAGTATAGATGTATGCATATGCATGTACAATATACATGAGTATTCATCTTATTAAGAGACTGCAGCTTAAAATTTAAGAAGATGAGACATTCAGTCAGGATTCTTCTCAATGTTTTGCCCTGCTTCTTTCCGAACATAATTTCTTCCAGTCTACTTTCTACGGTTTTCAGCAAGTGTTTTTAGGAAGATGCCTTGTCTGAAAGTGAGACCTTAAAATTGCAGGATAACCATATGAAGACTGACTAGGGAAACTGTGAAACTTGATGCATGAGAAATAGGATGCAAACTGATTATAGAGAAACTAGAAAAGTACCCAGGAGTTTGGGAGTGTAGGAATTTTTTCCAAGCACCACAGAAGCACATAACCATGTTTTAAATGGAATGTATTACTGAAGTTCAGTTGTTCCTTGATTTAGTTTTAGAAAAATACTCAAGAAAATTTGAGGCCTCTCCAGGACACAGTAATTTTTGGTTTTGCAGTTGCAGCTGTCCACTGAGATTAAGGAACTTGGGTCAGTTCCAGCCGTCATTTACATGTGTTAAAATAACAAAATTCTGTTTGCTGCATCATGTGGTGGTGGCTTTAATGAAATTCATGAATTTATGTCCTGACTGTTGACACTGAGATGAGGATAGAAATAATAAAGAAAGATAAGTATTGTTAAGCTTCCTCCCTGTTTCTTATTTTATTAAACTAATTTACAGTAAACTTTGTATATGAAAGTGCATACACGACTTTCATTTCAATGTTAGACTTTGATCCTAAGCATGGCTTCAGCTGAGCAGATTCCTGCAGCCTCAGGAGGCACCCAAAACTGACACGCGCACCCACAGCAGACGAAGGCATAACCTTGTATCAACCATAACAGCACAATAAATGAGACATAGCTATTTGAAGGTTTCAGAAGAAATAATTCAACATACAACCTTTAAAACATTCAGAAAGAAAAGAATACACCAAGGGCACTGGTCCTGCTGACTTTGCCAATGTGAACAGGCTCTCCCCATGGGAATGGCTGCGTTGTCCTCACTAGGAGGGAAGTACCCTGCAGCGGCTGAAGAATGCAAGAAACTTTCCAGAAATCATTTCATTGTTAGCAATGTCTGAGGTGTGTTTGAAAGCCTATATTATAAAAAGCAAATAAATGTCCAATTAAAATTTCACCAGGCCTGAATCTTTGTCAAAACCATTATCAAAAAATGGTTCATTAGAGATCAGCTGTGGAAAGGACCAGTTTCTTACTACTGTTCCCAAACATGTCTGCAGCAAAACAAGGGCTGTATGAAATCTTTACTGCCTACCAGCAGGTACAATCAGCAACTAAATTCTAGGCGCTGTTAATGACATCACCAGGGAGTGTGACTTAGGTCAAAAGCTTGGCAGGAGGTGCTGGCAACTGTTAAATCAACAGCAATCAAAACTAGAAAACCAACATGCTTGCTACCATCAAATTTAAAAGAGAGCTTATTGTGCCTCAAACACAGCAGCAGGTTTAATAGAAAAGTAGACATGTTTATGGTTTGAGATTTACAGCAAGACTTATAAACACCTTATTACTCAGAATCCAGTCTGCTGCCCTAGAAACTAAGAATGTTACTTTGTTGAGAAGAAGGATCTGTTGACACAAATGTCTTGCCTAAGTTTGCCATTGTGGTTAACCAAAATACATTTACTACTGAGAAGGTAAATAAAAGTAAACAAGATGTCTCTTATACCACAATACAGTAAGGTTCAAATTGACCAAGCTTAATGCTATGGCATAAATATGCTTAATGTTTATGGAATTTTTTTAGGAGTTATTTGTCCTGTTGAGCTTAAGGTCTTATAAGAGACCTACGAATAGGAATGTGTTTTCAGTATTACACGTACTTAAAGACCTCATCAAAGATATTCAGAGGAGCTGCCATCAATACCACAGTTAACCACGCTGCAAATAAAGTGGGTCATGGTTTATTCTTACATTAACATGAATAAATCAGTCTTGTCCCATATAGTATATGTACACAGAAAAATTAACTGACAATTAACATGGTAACACTAATGGAAATGATGTTATATAAACCTAAGTCAACTACACAGACTCTGCTGAAATAGTGGGTTGGCCAAAAAGTAATTGTGGTTTTTTTCCAGGTAAATGAAAGGTAGATTTTTCATGGGAAACAAAAACTTTATTAAACAATATGTTGTCCATTTTGTTCAATTACCTTTTGCCATCTTTCAGGCAATTTCATGATTCCATGTTCAAAAAAATTCTTATGTTTTTAGGCAAAAACCATTTCTAGGAACAATTCGATATCCTCATCAGCAGTGAAGGTTTTACCATTCAAGGCATTTTGTAATGAATAAAACAAATGTCAATCTGATGGTGCCAGGTCTGGTGAGAATGGTGGATGTGGTAACACATCCCATCCAAACTGCAACAGTTTTTGATGAGTGTCCAAACTTGTACATGGTCTAGTGTTATCATGGAGAAACACAACATCTTTGAGATTCACCAATTCTGGATGCTTCTGTTTGACAGCATCATTCAATTTATCCAGTTCATGACAGGACACATCTGAATTAATGGTCTGGTTCTTCGGAAGCAATTCAAAATACCCAGTATCTTTGAAACCCCACCAGACTGACAGCATAACCTTCCTTTGGTGAGTATCTGCTTTTGAAGTGCTTTCAGCTGATTCCTCACTTTTGCTCCATGATCGTCATCATTGTAGGCAATCCATTTGTCATTGCCTGTTCTCATATGTTACAGAAATGCATCATTTTCTTCACATTTCAAGAGAGAATCGCAAATGTCAGTGCTCTTAGTAAGATGAATTTCTTTGAGTTTGTGTGGTACCCAAATATTGAGGTTCCTAACATATCGAAGTTGTTTCAAATGTTTTTCAATGCTCAGTTTCAATATGTCAACATTATCAGCAATGTCTCATGCTGTTAAATGCTGAATAGATTCAAATAATGCCTTTACTTGTTATAGCCAACTTCAATTGGTCTTCCTGAGCATGGTGAATCTCTAACATATCTGGACCAAAATTTAGCAAACCAATTCTGACACTGCTGTAGTTTTAAGCCATCTTCACAATACACATCATATAACTTTTTATGAGCTTGCACGTTTTTTTTTCCTTTTCAGAAGTAATATAGCAAAATATGATGAAAACGTTCCTTTTGATTTTCCTTTTTGAAAACAATGGCAAATAAATAATTGTTAATGAAATGGTACACTTTCCTTTTCAAAGACAAGCTCGAACTGTCAGCTGTCAAGCTACATAATGAAT
>NW_010160303.1:0-470 GCF_000695765.1 Mesitornis unicolor | reverse complement strand
AAGGTGGAGGCAAAGAAGGCATTCAGTAACTTTACCTTCTCTGTATCCTCCATCATCAGGGCACCCACTTCATTCAGTAGCAGGCTCACATTTCCTCTAGCCTTTTTTGCTTTTCTTTTTGCCCTTGACCTCCATTGCCAGGTTTAATTCTAAGGAGGCATTAGCTAGCCTTGTTGCATCCCTACATCCTCTGACAATATTCTTGTGTTCCTCTCAGGTGGTCAGCTCCTTCTTCCACGTTCTATCAACTTCCTTCTTCTACTTGAGTTCATCCAGTAGCTCCCTGCTAAGCCATGCAGGTCTCCTGGCTCCCTTACCTGATCTCCTATTCATTGGGATGCTCCAATCTTGAGCTTGGAAGAAATTGGCATTTGAACATTATCAACACTCTTGAGCCTCTCTACCTTCTAGTGCCCTACCCCGTGGAATTTCTCCAAGTAGTTCCTTAAAGAGGCCAAAGTTAGCCCTTC
>NW_010160302.1:39061-48877 GCF_000695765.1 Mesitornis unicolor | reverse complement strand
GGTAACGATGAGTTTTTTCCGGAAAAAGAGAGCAGAACGGGAGAAATACAGTCAGCGGGAACATCAAGTGGTTTGGTCTGGTTTTTGGCTTTTTTTGGGGTTTTATTTGAATATTCATAAAGGCTAAAGTTTGAGTCATGTCAGCCCAACCAATCTGTCTTGTCAGTGCTTTCCCCGATGAGTGTTTCAATTATTAATTGCGGTCATTAAGGCTGCGTGAAACAGCGAAGCGTTTGGGGCTGGAGCGTTCGTCCTGGTACGCCGGGGATGTCGGAAGCTGCGCCTGTAGTTTTGCCTGGTCTTGATGGTTTTTGCAAGAGAGAAGTGGAAATCAAACAGAGGTTTGAGCAGTGTAGCATCCACTCGGTTTCATGTGAAGATTTCCAGCCTTTTCGAGCGAGAGCGTCTCCTGTGGTTTGGGAACGGAGCGAGTGGGAGGGAGAAAATAGGCAGCGCTGGGTCTAATGAAACAGTAACATCAATTATTCCCCAGTGCGAGACCACTTAAATCAACTGCAGAGGTGGTTTTACTGCGGGAGCCCATTGCCAAAGGGATTTAAGATGAGAGAAAAATACGTTCCCGACATTTGCTTTGGTTTTCGCTCGCTCCGAGATGAATTTTAACACCACTTTCTGGCGATGTTTTTGTTTTGTGTGCGAGATCCTGTTTGAGCAGAGGAAAAGCGAGCTTCCCTGGCGACCAGCAGCCATGAGCCAGGCGCTGCTTTGCTGCCAGGCCCTTGTCTGTGGCTCCGGAGCAGTTTTTGGTGCCCGTGCCATGTGTCACTCATGGTGTGATGCCTGCACAAACACACACGGTTGTTGGACTGGAGAGCCGTGTTTGAAATTTTCTCTACTCATCCTTTATGTAATTTGGAAATCATGAAAAGCAGCGGTTTGCTCAGGGTAAAATCCTTTTGTTAACTTTTCTTCTTAGTGTTGTTTTTAAATTGCTTTTCCCCCTCAGTGGATATTTGGAGCCCATTCTCCAGTCATAGGATTTTCCCCCTCTTCAAGCGTGGAATTTGTGCCTGTTTTCCCACCTGTGTACACGTCGACAGTCCCGCCTCATGCTGGGAAAAACTGGATCGATAAACGGCTGCCAAACTGCAAAGTAAGTCTGAGCATGGTATGCTGAAGCGTTTTGAAGGCTGAAGCGTATCAAGTAAATAAGCTGAGAAATGCTGTGGGGTTTGTGAATGGCGATGTTGTAAGGGATGGTTAATGGAGGAGGCTGCTCCACCAGTCCCGCGTCTTCACGTTTCTGAGGCTTTAAAAAGGCTGAAACATCTTTAATACTGATCTTTATTACATTGAGCGCAGTGTTTTGTAAGTTTGTCCCCAACTTGTACTGTAATATTGAGGTAGCGTTACTTCATTCTCACTTTTATTTCTGAATTTTGGATTTCAAACCTGAACATTCTTGTACTTGTTTGTATTGGACAGATATACTTGAATAATGCATTTGCTCTGGATTCGGCCTGGATACATCCCGAGGAGTCGAGGCTCTTCCAGGGAAATGAGAAGCCTCTGTTAATGGCAAATCAAGTGGCCATGGCTATAGCCAGGCCAGCTGCTGCCTCCAGGCCTCTTCCCACCGTGGTGCTGGCACCGCAGCTGATACCAGGTCAGTAGGGCATAAATAATTATTTCCCTTTTTTTTTAATGTATCTTCCCAAAGATGCAAGAGCCACTTTCTAAAGTAAGCGTTTCATTCCATTCAGCTGAAAAATCTCTTACTTGATCTGAACCTTGATGGCAAAATGCATTCCATCCTCTACATTACTTTTGAATAAAAGAGAAGACCGTGCATAATTAGAGCAGATTGTAACAGGTTATTTCATAATTTGCTGTCGACCCCTTGCATGAAGGGGTCAGCCATGCCCAGCACGCTTGGTTTATTTTCAGACAAGGAATTGCTGACACAGTTCATGTGTAATTCTCCTACTGGCTGCTGACTGCAAGAACTGGTTGTGGTCTGTGTAGACAGCTATCAGTAGAGCACAGCAATTGATCCATCGTCTCGTTAAGGCTCAGTTATGTGCAATGATGTTTGTGAAATAAATCCCATTAATCTGCGTAGCTCAGGTGTGGCACAGCTGTTAGCAGG
Organism: Mesitornis unicolor; assembly: GCF_000695765.1. NCBI lineage: Eukaryota > Metazoa > Chordata > Aves > Mesitornithiformes > Mesitornithidae > Mesitornis > Mesitornis unicolor. The sequence goes on along the minus strand of NW_010160302.1, from coordinate 46,767 downwards.
GGGAGCGAAGCTCTACACTTGGAAAAGGACTTGCTGTGAAGCTGAATCTCTCTATTTTGGTGCTACAGTCGTAATTTGAAATAGCATTTGTCTCATAAGAAAGGTTAAGAAGCAAAATGTTAGAGGTGATTAAGCCCCTAACACGTATTAAATTCAGAATTGGGATATTCTTAGTGCCTTGCTGTTGTTTCTTGCTGTCTCACATCAAAGATGAGGTCCATGAGATTGACAGCAGAGCCCCTCTTACCATGGGCTTTTCCCTCTCAAGTACTTGTTTTGCAGCTGTGCAGCGCACAGGAAGTTTTCCTGCATTTTCCCAGTGATGTACAGATTTAGAGCGTGCTGGAAGGCATCCTTCCTGTTTGGGTTCGTTTGCCAGACTGACTCATTAGCGGCGAATATTGCTCGGTATTGAAACACACTGAGGCACTCGAGCCGGTGCCTTGTTGATGTTCTAGCGAGCGGTTGCGGGCAGCTGCCTGCTCCTCCTGCCAGGACAGCCCGATGCGGGGATGGAGATGAGCCTGGTTTTAAGGACGGAGGCGATGGGGAGGGAGGTGTTTGTGCAGGCACTGACAGCCCGTTGGTTGTTTATATTAAAATATTTCAGTATTTTAACCATACATACTGTATCACGTGCATAAAGCGGAGCATCCTTGGCAGTGGGTTAGGGATGCGGGTTAGGGATGCTCGGCAGATCCCAGCCTGTTGCTACATCTGTGGTCTGTAAGTTGCACAGAGAAAGTAAGATTTTCTTCCCCCTGGCCAAAATATGCACCCATGAGCCTGTTTTCATGGGAGATCTTCAGGTGGATCCAACTTTTCCTCCGCTCAGTGCTGGCTGCTGCCTCTTCAGAGCCCCCCTGAGCTCCTGTTCGGGGGTGTGAGGTGCAGGGAGGAGCACGAAGACCCCCATCCATCTTTCAGAACCTTCCCATCCCTCTTTAAATCTGATTTTGGGTGGATGCGGTGGGCACTAACCCAATAACACCCCCTAGAGCCTGTGCAGAGAGGCGTGCATGGTGATGGCATTTCTGGAGGAGGGCGACATCGCTGCCCCACGGCCGAAATCGGAAACCATCTCTGGGACGCGTTATGGCAGCACTTGAAGTATTTCCTGTATAATCTTTACACTTAATACGAAGAGTAATAAAAATACAGAGAGCAAATTGCTTAGTTAAGTGGTTGAAACGGAGAAGTTAATAAGGTTTCTGCAGGCGGCGGTGCGGCTGTGCTCATTCTGAAGGGCCGTCTGACGGCAGGTTTGCCTTCCCCGGCTATCAGTAATGATATAATTGTTTCCTCAGCGTATCAGCGATGTTACAAAGATAAAGGGATGAGGCGCTGGAGTTTGGCGAATGGTAATGCACATCATTTAACGGCTGCGGGCTCCAGCTACTAGAAGGTGTTATTTTCTGTAAGAAAGGGAAGCAGCTATTATTCTCTCACATATTGCAAAACATGAATTTATGTACTTACCATTTTGTGTATCTAAAGCGAATAGTGACATTTCATTTTCCCACCTAGGAGTGATAGCCTGTTTCATGTCTACTGGATGCTGCAGTTTTTGGGAGGAAGGCAGTGCCTAAATGTTTTCGCAGAGTAAGGAGTAGTATTTTTTGACTCCTGCATTGAGCTCTGCTGTGTGGATGAAGTCAGGACTGGTTTGGTCCCGAGTCAGATGTGCCCATGTGGCATCTGTGTGGTCTGCATGTCCCCATGTGGTTGGTGGCCATGGGACCACTTGGAGGGTCCCTTGGTGGGGTGCACCCGTTAGATGAGAGCTGTAGCACTTTGGTACAGGGTGTTCGGTGCTTTTATAGAATCACAGCGAGGTTTGGGTGGGAAGGGACCTCAAACCCCCCCAGTCCAACCCCCATGGGCAGGGACACCTCCACCAGCCCAGGCTGCTCCAAGCCCTGTCCAACCTGGCCTTGGGCACTGCCAGGGAGGGGGCACCCACAGCTTCTCTGGGCAACCTGGGCCAGGGCCTCACCACTCTCATAGAGAAGGATTTATTCCCAGTATCTCCTCTATATCTTCCTTCTTGCAGTTTGAAACCATTCCCGTTTATTCCATCACTCGTGCCCTTGTATTATTGGTTTATTTTGAATGTTTGAAGGCACGTTCTTGTAGTTTGTTGGCTCTCAAGAGCATCACCAGGAGTGGTTTGTTGTAAAGCCGGTGTTCTTACTGGTGTGTTTGAGGAGGTTTTTCCAGGAGGTATTGGAGAACAAGCCTTACATCCAGCCTCCTGGGAGGATGGGAGCAGGAGATACTGATGAGGTGTGTAGTCATCTCTTCAAGAAGTGAAGTCCCTCAGAAGTGCTCCATGAGCTGCTGGTGGGACAGTGCTGAGCAGAGCAATGGCTGGGCAGTGAGGGCAGCATCCCCATCAAGGTCAGAAAATGCAGTCTTTTTAAGTTGAGTTGGTGGCTTTCAGCTTACAGCTCTTGAAATCCATCTTTGCCTTCTGCTCGCTGGGGGTGACTCTGAAATGCAGGGGTAGCGAGTCGATGTCTCCTGTGATTGTGTGCAGTGTCCGGCATTGCTCCGGTGTGTGTACGATTGAGCTCTTGCTGGGTCTCCAGGAGACACCAGAGCGATGCAGTGCATCTCTGCCAAACCCAATGGTGTGTGGGTGCTGCAGTAAAACCAGTATAAGTGTTGTTACTGGGCTCTGTAACACTCTGCAGATCATCTCAGGGTATCATGCTTGGGACAGATAATCTGAATCCAGCCCCAGGAGTTCTGTAGGAGACCCTCAACCTGTGATAAGGGCTCCCATTCATGCCTGAACCATGGCCTGGCCACCATCAGTGCTGCAGGCACATGGAGATGAAGATCCTGTAGATCTTGCTGATGGTTCATTGAATAAATACCCCTGAGAGGGGGTTACAGTCGTGGGCAGTTGCTCAGCAGCAGTTTGGAGGCTTTGTGGTACAGGAGTTTTGGGTAAGTCCTTGGGTAAAGTCAAAGGATCAATGTATTGGATTGGAAGGGACCTTTAAAGCTGATCCAGCCCGACCCTGCAGTGACAGGGACATTGGTACCAGGTCAGGTTGCTCACAGCCCCATCAAGCCTGGCCTTGAATATCTCCAGGGATGGGGCCTGCACCACCTCTGGGCAACCTGTGCCACTGATCGACCACCTCATGGGGAAGAGCTTTTTCCTCATATCCAACCTAAATCTGCCTTTTTCTAGATTAAAACCATCACCTCTCATCCTATCGCTCCATGCCCCAGTGAACAGCTCTTCCTCAGCTGTATTTTTACTCAAAAGCAATCTTTTCACTGTTTCATTCATTGGCATTGAAATCAGAAATACCAGAAGGAGGAGTTAATGTATATTCTGTCACTAAAGTGCTTTAGCATTACCCATTCTATGCAGAATAAAACTTGATCCTTCCAATTAATATCCTTTTTATTTTAACCCCACTCACCTTTACAGAACTGATCCTGTATTTTCCATAGCAAGTATCAGCATAGGATGCATATGCACATGCACATACACATACAGATACAGTTTCCTAGGTAATTTCAGTTTACATTTCAGGCACTATAAATTTATAAAGAAATGTGGTTTCTTTGTGTTAAATTTGGGTTCCGTTCCCTTGTGGTTTTTAACCATCTTTGAAATACATGACATGGGACCTCTGACCTTCTGTATTTCTTAAACACAAGCTGTATTTGAAGCATGTGTGTATATATATTTTATTTGTATATATACTATATATACATAAAAGTGATGGAATTTTGGGCCTCTGAGGTTGGTTTTTTTGGTATTTAATGTGCCTGTGGTGCTAGGCCTCCCTGTTTGTAAATCCAGAACAGCTCTGCAGGGACCTGAACCTCCCTGAAGTGCCATGAAAACCACTTTATTTGTGGACATTCAGGCCCTGCAGGGACTGCACTTTATTAAGTCTCCAGGAAGGCTTAGCTTTAACCACAGCCTTTACCAAGTTTTAGTTTTGCTTATTAAGCTTTTAGTGCTTTTTTTGGGGTGGTTTTTTGTGTTATCTACCCAAATCAAGTGCAAACTTTAGCCCAGTTAAGGTTTTTTTTCCACTTAAATTACAGAAATAAAAGCACATGTAGTATGTTTATGGGAAAGGCTTGTAGTCCTGGCCCTCTTGCAGTACTGTCCTGCCTGCCCCCAGGACCTTGATGTGAAGAAATTCAGATATTTTGGGGATTTGCAGAGGCTGTAAGGGAGCTGCCAGCAGTGCTGTGACTGGTGGGCTGCTGCAATAGCTGGAGTTTACACATGGAAAAAGCAATAAGCTATTTTTTTTTTTAACAGAAAATTGGGATTTTGCCACGTTTTCCTTTGCATTGGGGAAAAATGCGCTATTTAAGTCAATCCACGGCTTCATTTTCCTGGTTGATAATTACTGCTTGAGTTGCTCATCAGCGTATGTGCTATAGGTCTGAGGAGGAAGTTTGCGCTTGATAAAGAGACAGAATTGCTTGCAAGAGGCATCGGAAGCTCCCATTGAAATTGTGATGGGGGCCGTTGGGATGAGGGCATTGGATGGGATCATTGGGATGGGGTGCCATTGGATGGGTCATTGCATGGGGACAAAGGTACCTTTATTCCATGGCAAGTACCCAACTGGGATGACATCTAGGGAGCATTGGTCCTGTTGACTTCACGTACCAGAAAATAGCTTTTAAATGGTAGAACGCTGCTCTATATCCAGCCAGCAGCTCCTGAAGCCAGTATGTTTGTGTGTATCTATATGTAGTTTAAAATATCTGTTATTAAAATACATCTTCAAACTTAACATTTTTATAACCCTTTTTACTCCTAGCTATCATTTTCTACATAGAAGTGATCATTTTTATCAGCTCTGCAAATGGCCCAACACGTAGAATTTTCAGAAATACCAGATTTATAACTCAGGGCTGAAATACTTTAGAGAAAATGTTTTTTTTCTCTGTGTCCGGAGGTTTCGCTTGCCAGCTGCGGCCAGGAGGAATGGGGAAAACAAGCAGAAAAAGCTCGCTTTCTTCTGTAAATTGTCAGGTTTTGCCACGTGTCTATATATATTATGTATGTGTATAGTTATTATATATGTGTATCTACATTATATATGTGTATATATGTTTTAAATCTTGTGTTTTAATGGATGAGCTGGCCCAGCACTGCTGGTGGTGAGATGGCACCTCCCTCTGCGGACACTGGTGGCCAAGGGAGGGTTTGGGCAGGAACCACCCGTCTCTGCACAGCTTTTATTTGCTTTTTCCCCAATTTCTGGAGGGAGGATCAAGCAGTGACGGTCATTTTAGCCTATTTCAACCATTTTTCCCCCTATCTAAACACAGTTGTCACTTTTAATACTGATAACGGCCTAATAAGTTCAATAAAGAGCTGTCATCCGACAGCCTTCAGGATGCTTCTCCTCTTGCCGACTCTACAGATGAAGGGAAAGGGAATAAGGGATAATAAACAATAATTCACATTTCAGATGGGGTTTTTTTTTCCTTCTTTTGGAGTTGTTTTTTCACGCAGCTTTGGAAGCAGCATGAAGTATTTTATGATGGCTGTTGCTGCCTTAGAGCCAAAGTGGCAGCAGCTGATCAGGGATTTTATTCTGTGGTGGCCGTACCTGTTCTGCTTTAATGAGCTAGAATCACAGAGTCAGATTTCTCTTCAGGAAATGGGGAAAATATAGGGATTTCAGTACTCGATTTCATGGGAATAAAGTCGGTAAGATGCTTTGTTTAGGTTTTTGGCTGGCACTGATATGTGGTGATCAAGGTCTGGTGTTGAAGCTGGGGGAAGTGGGAACCCAAAGCATTTGAGCCCAAGCTGACCAGCCAAAATGATGCTATACCATGTGTCTCACTATAAATTGGGGAGTTTGCTGAGTGCTGCTCTTCTTCTTCAATGGCTGTCACCCCAAAAGGGTCTCACCTGTCTCAGGCCTACTCCTGTGCCATACCAGCTCAGTATAACTCAGTGTACTTTATATTAACACTGTTACTATTTTTTCTTATTATTATTTTATCAAATCTGTTTCTATTTCAACCCACGGGTCTCCTTTCCATTCCCCTGTTCCCCTTGCTGACCCGAGGGCTCGGCTCACTGTGGCTGTGTTATCCCACAAACCCTGTGGCTGAATTTGGGCAGCAGAGCTGAGATTCAGTGAACGTTTCTGAAGTGGTTTTGTAATCACAAATGAGGGACACTTAATTGTATTTATTTGTTTCAGTAGTAGCTGGGATGCAGCAAACTCAGTAGCAGAGGGGCTGTGCAGCAGTGAGGGTGCCCGAGGCCAGAAGTGGGCAGTAGAAACCCCCCCCAAAATCAGGGATACAGGCAGGGTGTTAGGGCTCAGCTGGTTTAGGAATGAAAATAAGGAGCTTGCATATTGCTTTAAAAAGGAATATGAATGGTATACATCTTTCTATGGGTGAGGTTTAGCACCTCAGCATTGCTAACCTCTATTAACTCCGAGGTCAAAGTATTTAAGTTCTTAAGGAAAAACCCGGTGATTCATTGGATCATTGAGAAAAGTTGCAAGGGATGTTATGCTCGTGTGTATTAATACTTATTTTTTTTTCCCCTCCAAGAGAGATGAGAAGTTCAAAAGGTCTTTAACCTGCTTGAAATTTTTTCCTCTCTTAGTTTTTTAATGTGGGTCTTTGGGGAAAGATATTCATAACCCTTTGGTAAAGATACTTTCCTGTAGGCAAAACTGAAGACAAAGGCTGCAATAATCAAGTGCAATTTAAATTTCATTACATTGTACAGTAAGTTTTCACAATCCTGATAACTTTTTTTTTTTAAATCTGAAAGGGAAGGTCTTGCATTGCTTTTTTTGGGTAAGAGTGAGTCTTCATGTATTACAAGTGTGAGTCTGCTTTTGTTAAAGAAAGTAATTTCCGGTCTTTTGGGGATTTTGGCTTCAAGGAGGAAAATCTCGTGGTTTAGGTTGTTAATACGTTAGAAAATTTTGTAGCTGATGCTGTGCTGGAAGAGGAGGCACAACAGGAGCAGCTCCTTTTCTCCAGCTGTGCACGTAGACTTTTCCACACAGATGTTGGCAGGTAGATATTTGGGGATCACACTTCAACCCCTGTGTTGGGTTTGCTGACCGGTTCCAGCGCCTTTACCTCATTTCACCACGGTTGGTTAATTATACCCGAATAATCTCTTATCAAGTGCTCTCTGCTCTCCTGTCTCTTCATGCCAACCTCAGATGTTCCTCCTCATCTGTTTGCTTGAGAAGAATGAAGCTGTGAGCCTGGGGAAAGAGGGATGGTGAAATGGGGTTTGTTATCTTAGCGGACACCGAAATGGGGTTTATTTCAGCAGAAAAGCGGTGCCTTACTGCCCAAGGGGTAGTGTGACTTGGCGAAAAGCAGGTTTGGGGAAACCACCGTTGCTAGGAAAAAGAACTTGCAGTTAGTTTTCCCTCGAGGGTGTATTGATGACAGTGTTTTACTGCTATTGTCCAGGCTTTTGTCTCTTGCAATTCAGGTAAATGTGGGGCGATTAGTGAGGATTCCTAAAAGCCCTTTCGAGAAGTTTTTGGGAATAATGGGTTGTTTCTGAAAACTTCTCCTCCCCAGCCATGCTGAATGCAGATGGAAATCCCTGCTCTCAACAGGTCACCTCCTGGGCCAGGTTCCAGTTGGTGACACCCAGGCTCCCCTCAAGAATTAACAATATCGGGGGTAGTCCTCTCCGCACAGAA
>NW_010160302.1:27648-39030 GCF_000695765.1 Mesitornis unicolor | reverse complement strand
TCAGCAGGAGAGAGGGAGAGAGAACTTCATCAAAGGCAGGGAAATCACCAAAACCTTCTCTTTCAACTGCCTGATGAAACTTTAATAAGGGGATTGATGAAACTTTAATAAGGGAGCCCTGCTTCAGGAGCGTTACTCATCCGTGCTGGCGCAGGACTTCAGCCAGCCAAGCAACTGCGGCTCGCCTTGTGCTGCTGCTTTTCCTGGGCTCTTCGGGGAAATCGCATCCTCTCCTCCAAAATAAAGGAGTCAAATGAGAAGTAAACAACCTTTCTGCTCCTGTAGCCCATAGGAAATGAGTAGAAAGGTCCTTTTTCCAGACAACATTGGTTTTCATAAGAGTTAAAAAAGATGTTTAGTGGATTTTTCCCAAATGTAGGCAGCTGGAAGGAGTGCAAGACCCGGTGTTTAACCTAACCTAACCTCAGAGTCTGTGCTGATCCTCAAGGGAATAGGCAATTAACTTGTATTAAACACTTGAATTAGTTGGATACTGATTTTTTTTTTAAATATATATTTAATTTCCATTGTGACTGTGGCAGAATAATCTATTTTTCATCTATTAATGGTTGAGTGATCAAAACTTTAATATTTGTGGGGTTTTGCCTGCACGCCTGTTACAACACCTGCATATGAGCTAATTTAATTAATTCTTCTTGGCATTGACGAATACGGTAGAAATAATACAATGTTGTTTTGTGATGCTTACTGAAAATATTTGACTTCTGTTTTGCTGATGCAGAGAACTAATTTTCTTGGTGAATAACTGTTTAGAAAGAGTTAGGAGCAAAGCTGCCAACATTCAGTATACTAGAAAGCTTCAGGAGCCTGAATTAGCTGCAACAAAAGCAGGGGCTTTTCCAAAAACCCCTGACCCACCTTTTCCCCCCAACGTGGAGAGCAAAACAGCGCTTGGCATCTGGACTTTTTAGGTGTCCGAAGCCAAATCGGGATGGAAAAGCCTGGAGGCCTCATGGAGTTCAACAAGGCCAAGGGCAAGGTCCTGAGTATGGGTCACGGCAATCCCAAACACAAATACAGGCTGGGGGGAGAATGGATGAGAGCAGCGCTGAGGAGAAGGACCTGGGGTGTTGGGTGAGGAGAAGCTCAACACGAGCTGGCAATGGGTGCTGACAGCCCAGAAACCAACCCCATCCTGGGCTGCATCCCCACACTGTGGCCAGGGGGGCAAGGGAGGAGATTCTGCCCCTCTGCTCTGGTCAGACCCCCCCTGCAGGGCTGTGTCCAGCTCTGGCTCCACCAGCAGATGCCATGGAGCTGTTGGGGTCCAGAGGAGGCCATGGAGATGCTGAGGGGCTGGAGCAGCTCTGCTGTGGGGACAGCTGAGAGAGTTGGGGCTGTTCAGCCTGGAGAAGAGAAGAGAAGGCTGCAGGGAGACCTTAGAGCACCTTCCAGGACCTGAAGGGGACAGGAAAGCTGGGGAGGGACTTTTGACAAGGGATGGAATGATGGGACCAGGGGGGGTGGTTTTAAACTGGAAGAGGGGAGATTTAGACTGGATATTGGGCAGAAATCCCTCCCTGTGAGGTGGCGAGGCCCTGGCCCAGGTTGCCCAGAGAAGCTGTGGGTGCCCCCTCCCTGGCAGTGCCCAAGGCCAGGTTGGACAGGGCTTGGAGCAGCCTGGGCTGGCGGAGGGGTCCCTGCCCATAGGGGTTGGACTGGGGGATCTTTGAGGTCCCTTCCCACCCAAACCTATCCTACTGAGGAGGATTTTGTGTCTTTCCTCAGATCACCGCTCCTATTTGCCAAAATAATTTTGCAAAGAAAAACAAATTATAGATCGGTTTTCTCTTTGATGCTGGTATTTACCCAGCTTCTGTTTTCTACCCTGGGCAAAGCAATGGACATTAAAACCTGGCTGCTCATGGCCAAGTCCCTGTTTCTGTGCAGAGGTGCACGTAGGAGACCTCCTACAAACTCATGGAGCGCCTGAAGCGAGGAGCCTGATCAAACAGTGATTTTTTTTTGCAGAGCTACAGTTGGCTCTTGTTGCCTGAAGGATTTCCACATGAACTGAAAACATTTGCTAAATGACATAATAAGCTAATGATTGCTTAATTTTTGAATACATAGCTCAGTGTGGAGGGAGTAACAGCTGGTGTTTGTCAAATTAGGTTTTTTCCTTAAGATTTCTACTACTCGTTTGCTTGTTTATTTAACATACTTAGCCAAGATTGAGCTCTGAAGGTCTTCCCCCCAAGCCTGTTGCACTTCAGACCATATAATTCACCTTTAAGTCTATTTGGGCATAGATTTGGTGGACTTCTTTTGTGTTTCTTTGTGAAACCACTGGAAGTTTCTAGCATGGCAAGATGAAGGATGCTAGTATGTAAAATCTGTAAAGCTTGGGTGTCTGCATTTGTGTTACAGGAGAGAGAACAGGCAGATCACAAACGTTGGGTGGTTACTATGGCACGTAACAAAGAAATTCAGGTTTGAAACCAGACAACTTCTGTTCAGGCAAATCCAGAATAAGGGTGGTCATGCATTGTTATGAAGCTGCGGGAGCTGAAGAAAATGCCAGCCAATGTGTTAAAATACTTGAATTTTTTATTGAGTTGGGGTTTTTTTAATTTAAATTTAATAACTCTGCAAGGTTTATGTATGACCCACTGCTGTCTTGTCCCTCTAGGTTAAAATGATATGTTCACATATACGGGGTATTAGTATCTAGAAATGCACCAGTCACAAACGAGGACTTTAAGAACAAGGATTAGGAAAGGGGCTTGGGAAGTCCTTAGAAAATATAATATATTTGGAGTCTAGTGGCTCACTGAGGGTTATGTGCAAACAGTGGAGGCTGGGTGGGAAATGTGGCAGACTTTGGTTATGTCTTGCATTGTAATTCAGGATGCTGAAAACATCATCGTACGTAAATCTGCTGGTTTCTGACTAGAAATAACACCTGTTTTGTCTCACTCTTCCACAGGTGGTTGCCAGAACAGCCTTAAGCCGGTCGGTGGCAATCAGGCCCTGGCCTTGGCCACCGCAGCCACCACAGCCATGGTGGCGGTGGAGCCCGAAGTCCCCCAGGGAGCATCGGCACCCAGCATCCAGCCCTGCCACGTCCTCACCTTCTCCCCCATCAAAATCCCGGTCTTGGCATCGCCGTTTCCAGGTAGGGTCACTCCTGGTGACGTTAAAGAGCAGCTTTTAATGTTAATTTGACACAGGGAGAGGCCTATGAGCATGCATTTTAATGTGCTTTGGTACTGGGGGATATGGTTTATAATTATAAAATATCCCAGAAGAATGTAGCCGTGGTTTTGTATGTTTTCTGATAGGTTTAGATATGGTTTCTTACTGGAAAAAATGGTATTTCCTTAGCATGGCTGTGTGTAACAACTTTCTATGGCAGCACTGGCATCCCTGGCTGGCTGGGGAAGTCTGACTGATTTCAGGTCTTTCGGGTAATTTGTGAAGCCGTTCTGTGAATGCTTAAGGCTATATTTAGAAATGTTATATACCAATGAAGTTAAAAATTTAAATTAGGGTGCGTTTTCCATCTTTTTGGTACTTGAAGTATAGCACAGCAAGATACAGAGAGATTGAACTTTGCAGAAGGTCCACGGTTATGGTTTTTGGTGTTGAGATGAAATCTTCTGATGAGAAATGCGTCTCGGTAATTATTGTTCCCGTTGAGCAGCCATCAGAACCACCCAGATAAACACCTGCTGGGGGTGTGCGGTGGTGGTTTTGTGTTTGGGGAGGATGAAGTGACCTGTGGGAATAGAAGTTCAAGTATTTTGAGCTTTGTCGGGAAGGGGTGGTGTTGGAATACGAACAGAAAGCGGAGTTGGTCGCTGTGGTAGGGCAGGGGGTTGGTGGAGTTACCTGACCCACAGAAACCAATTTAGAGGAGAATCCAAAGCTGGAAAAACCCCAAATAATTCTTTATCTGTGCTGTACAGCAGAATTGCATCCCAGCTGTGCTCTGCCTGAGTTGAGGTGCTGGGACGAGCTGGGACCGGTGATTTACAGCCATGAGGGTGAGCACTGTGTGAGGTCATGGTCGGGTGTGATAATGCCCATAACAGGCTCTGCTCCACCACAATAAACACGTCAGGTCATGATAAACACGTCAGCCCATGACAATTGCTGCTTTCCTTTGGGGTGAGTGCATGATGGGCTATCAAATCCCGCACTGAGCAGTCATCCCATTCGCATAAGCCACGCACTTTGAGGTGTTTCCTCCTACAGAATATACTCTATATGTATGAGAAGATACAGGATCTACAGCAGCTTTTGAGAAGAGAAAGCTTGGAGCTGCCTGATCTGTGTACAATAAACTTGAGCTCACTGTTTGTCTCTATTAATCACCCTCTCCGGAGGGATGGCCAGCGGCTTTGCAAAGCCTGGCATAAAATGTATTACGAAATTATGAAATTCCTTTTTATTGTGCTGTTGGAGTCAAGGATGTGAAGGTGCTGGGCTGAGATTATCACAGTCAACACTGGTGTGATGAATGGCTTCCTCAGCTGGGGATTTTGGGTGCTTTTCGGTGCCCTTCGGGTGCTTTTGGGTGCCCTTGGGGCTGGCATCCTCTGCCTGCACCCAGACTGTCACCCTGATGGCTTCTCAGTTAAAAACATCCATGCACCAGTGTTCATTGAAGATAACTTATTATTCTCAAAGAGAAATACATCTTGGGGAGAATATAATCTGTGCGCCCTGTGGGCAGCTGCGTTTTTCTTGGTCCATGTGTGATTTATAAAGTAACGTGGCAATTAATGGACTTTCCGTGTTCTTCTTGTTTAACATTTACGCAAGGCAGTGTTCACATAACAGAAGTGAACTTAGGAAGTGAAAAATTAAATGATTTCCAACTTAAATCTACACGTACCTTGGTGCCCGTAAGGCTGAGCGTTGTGTGCTTAGCTGTACACTGTAAATTGATTACGCTGGAGATCGGTGGTATAACACCGCCTTGTAGCGCTGTATTTCTAATCACGGCGGTTTGTTCAATCAATAATCTTATAATTGAATATTTACTTTCAAGGAGGCCTTTTATTGTGATGAGTTCTGCAGCCCTACAGTTCGGCTGTGTTAGTTTCTCCCAGCCTAATCAGTAAACTCATTGAGTTAGGAGGAAATAACCTGTTAATGGAAGGAGCGGTAACTGGTGCTGGCTGAGACAGGACCCGGACTCTGGTGGTTTTCCAGCCTTGTAGAGGGAATTTCTTGAAGCAGATCCCTGGGTCCCGTGAATTACAGTGAAATTCAAGTATGTAGGATACAGCGGTCACTTTAGGGTTCCTTTTAATGCAATTTATTTTACATTTTGTAAAGGAAAATCAGCAGCAGAGCTGTCATGGATTACCAGGTATTCTATACCAGATATTTACCATTCAGTACCAGTCCCGTGGTGGTCAGTTTTGTGACACAGTTGTGAGGTGTTTGTACAATTGCCACATTCTGTTTTCTGACACCAGAACGTAGGATTCTGTGTTAATTCATCGTAGCCTTTTCCCACAAACTCCAAGCGTGCTGCACTGACACCATGTTTGTTAACAAAAGTATCATTTTTTTTCTCCCCAATATTTGTAAACGGTGTTAAACGTTCAATTTTCCTTCGTTGTCAGGGTCATTGCTGTGCTTGTTTTCCTGTATTGAGGTTTTATTGAGTTTAACGAGGTGTCTGTTGCCATTCCCCTATGGTGAGCTCTGCATCTGCCACACTAAAATGCGGGTCCTTGGAGAACTTGGCTAGAGCGGTTTTCCTGGTTTTAAACTGGGAAGAAATAAGAACTATATGGTGTCTTCCATACAGTATAGAGAGCAGTGCCAGCTAAAATGGCTATGTAGCCATCCTCTAATGACAAATATCATGGATATTATTAGAAAGTGGGTAAAGCTGTGTTCATCCATCGTCATGGATCATTCATCCATCTCACAAACACTCTCTAATGGGCTTTAGTCCTTAGTGTCTGGTGGAAACAAATTAATTTTCAATACTTTAAATGCCATTATCCCTGGAAATAAATAAAAAAAACCTCCCATCCTTAAGCAGAGGGCGGCCGGCTGGGTGTTGACACATGGCACCATGACCATTGGGATGCAGCTCCTGCTTTCGGAGAGTCTTGCACCCCCAAAGGGGTTGGACCTTCTGCTCTTCTGTTCAATGATCCTGTTGCTCGTCCTCTTTCTAGAGAACCTTGCATTTTAAAGTAAATTATTTGCAAGCAGCAAACGTGTCGTAGGTGTGTGTATAGCCACGGGAGCAGGGAAGCATCACTGGAATTCAGTTCCCCTCCCCAAAATGGGTTTTGTCCCAGTGCAGAGATGGTCCATGCTGGGACAGCCTTGTCTTGGGGGTCTGCATGGGAGCTTTCCTAAAATCAAACCCAATTCCCCGAGATGGAGCGGTCAAACACCACACAACAGGAAAGGTTTTAGCACAAGATTTGTGTTTTCTGTGAGCATGGGGTCAACTGCGCTCCCATGGATGAGCCAAAATGGAGCAGGCTCCAGCAGAGCTATTGGAGCCCTGTTTTGTGTTTATTTGTTCTTTTTTCCCTTTCTCCTTTTTGCATCCACTGGCGGATCTGCTCATACGTGGGCCAGGCAAAACGTTCCCTTCAATATTTAATGTCAGCCTCGCTGTTAACTCAGATCTTGTGCCAGATTTAACATAAAGACTGAGTGGGGGCCTGTGGAGATGCAGCTACGCGGTGAGCTGGGCTGCGTCTCCGTGCTCGTTTGCTGGTACGGAGAAAAGTTCATTTTCCAGCACTATCAAGCCAAGTCTTTGAAGAGAACCTTATCTTAGAAAACCTAAAATAACGATAAACTTCTTGAATATAAACAGTTAAGTGGAGTAATTGAGGTACCAGCTCTCTGCTAGTCTCTAATACCACTTTTATGGCTACTCTACTAAGAATCGGGGTATTTCTTTTCTTACCCTCACATACAATTTCTTAATTATTCGAGTGCGAAAGGTAAGCTATGAGCCTGTGGTTATGGACTCTGTAAATTAGCAGTGAGTACAAATATTAAAAAAGGCACCATCTGCCATATAAACCATTTGCCACCTGTTCCCTTGCTTTCAGAATTATTTAATGGTTGGATTTTAATGTTTGAGCCTGCCACAGAACAGCTGGGAAGTGACTAAGTATTTTTCCTATCAGTACCTTAACGGCCCAGCACCATTCTGTGTTGAAAACTGCTCTTAAAGCCAGCGTTTTCCTGCATGCTTTTTTGTGTGTCTGTCAGCTTGCTTCATTAGCGGGTGCTGCTGATATAAACTGCGCTTTCAGAACAACAATTACTCAGTTATTTTGGTGGTTTTTGAATCCTGCAAAACCCCTACGCTCAGCCTTACATCTGCCCTCCCCAAGTTCTTGGTGGCTCAGCGAGATGCTGGGATGAGGAGATTTGTCCGACCTCGGTGGAAACGGCACTTTTCTTTCTTAACAAGATGAATTTAAATTTTTAAAAGGAATTCAAATTTTTAAAAATAATTTAAATAGTAAAAAGAACTTATTTTTTAAAAATAATTGAAATTTTAAAATTTCAAAAGTAATTTAGAATTTTAGAAGTTATTGAAATTTTAAAAACAATTTAAAATTTGAAAAGTAATTTAAATGTTAAAAAATAATGTAAATGAATTAATTAAAATATTAAAAAAGTGGTGATTTTCCTTGTGCATTGGTTATTTGAGCCAGTCTAACCTCTGTGTGTAGCTGAACTCCTAGATTTTAGGTGAGCAATAAGTAGCGTTTTTGGAAAAGCCGATGAACAAATTGCACTTTTCCAACCCAAAACGTGATGTTCCTCCTTCCTGGAACATCCTTTCCTGTGCATCCTGTGTGGCTTGCACTGAAACAGCCTTGACTTGGAATACGGAGCGGCTCTAACAAGCTCATTGTAAATGATGTGCCCAGCTTTAATGCTGTGTAACGAAGCAAGCAAATGAATGTTTATAGTTATTAAAGTGATAACTTCCTACTCGAGCGGGCAGTCGCCATCAGATTTCCTCTGTGTTTCATATCTGGGGTGGAGCGTGCAGGGAGAGTGTGCGTGTGCAGTGGGTTTCTGAGCTAAAGTATTGCCAGAGATGGTGTTTAAATATCAATTTTTGGGGTAGTAAATCCCTGCTGGAAACGGCGAGCACTTGGCTGCCCAATGAAGAGGCAGGATGAGGTTTCCTGAGATGTTTCTTGGTTTTGATACAGAAACTTTTCACACCATTGAAAAATAAAGGCAATTGTGGAGCATTTATTGATGAACAGAGGAGCTCTGTGGTCCATGGTCTGTCTATACCCACACAGTGATCTCCAAGGCATTGAGGTGATGTCTTTCTGAGCCTATCTTATGTATCCATAGGAAAATACATCTTTAATTCTCCTTTTCCTGGAATATCAGTGACACGACCAACTGGAAGTCTCTTGCAGGCATCCTATGGCCAAGCCGGAATCACTACCCATACATTCTGCCTTTTGGATAAGTCGCTATTTTCTCCAGTGAGAATCATAAACTGCTTCAGTGTCTTAAATGTAAGATATTGCCAACAGCAAAAAAACCCCTTAATTAAATATTTCATGTCGTCAGAATAGGCAAACAACCCAAATCCGTTCATTGATGCCCAACTGTTTGCTTGGTAAATGTCATGGAAGTCAGACTTAATTCACTGTGTAACGGCTTGTTAAAGCAGTGGTAGGTTTTTGCCTTCAAACAACACCCGTGCGCTGCTGTAGCGAGAGTTTAAATCGGATTGCACGTGGTAGTAATAGCATTTACACTGTTAAATACCTGCCGGGTGGTTTTTTCCCCATTCAAGAGATGAGCAAGTGGCACCTGGAGAGTCAGCGAAACGTACACTAAAATCGCTTTTCTTCCGTGTTTGTGCTTCACCGTTATTTGGCCAGCTTCTTGGTATTCCTGATTTACTTCTGATTTACTTCTTGATGTTTCCCAGAGGTTTTCAACTCCTGCCTTTGTGGGACATTTGTGCCTAACTCAAGGAATGTGTTGTTTTGGGGGCTGCTGGTGGCGTTTCCTTAAATGCATTGATGCAATTAAACCTTTAGAAACTTTGCATGCGTTGCCAAGGCTTAATATGGTTTGGATGTAATGTTGCTGCAATGCAAAAGAATTCAAGTTACGGTGACACAAAGTAATCTTTTCTGAACCGTGTATTGGTGCCCACCAGAAATACTGTAAGAACAGTAAAAAGGAGCAAAGTTTGCCAAGGTCCATGGGAAAGATGCAACAGGAGTGATGTTACTTAAATAAATGAGTGCTTTTTCCTTAGTTATTTAGTTATTTTTCATTATTTATTCAGCCAACTTTATTCTACTTTTCGGGGGTTTTAAAATGTATTTATTTTTTCTTATTTTGCTGTTGTAAAATGCAGCTGTAGTGTGGATTTGAACTCACGTGTTCTCAGCGTTTGGTCTGAATTTGCGGTACCGAATTGGGTCCGGATGCTCTGTAAACTGAGTGCAAAACCAGCGTCTGGTGGAGGGAGAAAATCTGTGGTCTTGGGTGGATTGATCTCTTCTTGCAGAACTTGCATCTGCAGAATCTCCTGTCTTCTGGTAGGAAATGATCAGCAAGATGTGTCTGATGGAAATAATGTCACAAAAATAGCATAGGCTCGTTAACAGCAAAGGCTAATTAATGGTTGGTTAATTTTTCTCCTCAGCAGTTTGCCTAAGGTAATTGTGAGCTGAGTAAACTCCGCGCCACAAAAACGTCCTTCAGGTAATTCAAGAATGCCATTGCATTTCATCTTGGAAATTCAAAATCGTGTATAAATACCCGCTTGGGAGATTATTTTGGGGAAACCCAAATGCTGGTGGCTTCGGCCATGCGAGATGATTATTAATAATCATCATAAAGATAAATAACATTCCAGTAAAACAGCAATGCCTGTTCAACCTCTTAGCTGGCTGGAGCCAAATTTACGGCAATTTTCATGGTGTTTTTAACCAGTTATGGCGAGGAGTCAGTGGATGTTTTCTGGTTGTGTTCATGTGTTTCTCAGGCAGGCCTCACTATGTAAGTGTAAATAAATTTAACGAGGGAAAATGAACACGGCTTCGTTGGCCAGAATATAAATAAGGAAAATTAATTAAATTCCACATTTTTAAGTATGCCATAGATGCTTCCCTAGAGGAGCTAAATAGAATTTCATTGATTTTTATTGCAAATTTAGCTCTGTTTACTGCATGCAAAGCGCAATGATGATGCTTAAGCTTAACTGAGGCCTCCCTGCGTTGTGTCCATTTCTCCCCGGGATTTCAAGAACCAGCTGGGTTTTTTAAATCTCGGCTCAGATGCCATCATAAAAACTGTGTGAGAACTGACGAAAAAAAGAGAGAAAATCGCATTTCTGGTTTCTACTTTGCTGGTTTCAGAATTCCAAACCTAATTTATAGCTCAAATCCTCCTAGAAATGAGCACTTGAAGATTTTACTCCGAAATACAAAGGATTAGCTCATGCAGAAATAATTGCTCTGATATGACGGAGAGGAAGTGGAAGGTCCAAAGGTTTGATACTACATAATTTGGTGTATTCTCTCAGAATTACATCCTATTAAATGAAGAGATTGAAAATTTTCTGCTGGAGTTAGTTCTCATAAGGCTGGAAATCAATCATTGAAGTTTTGCAGAAGGGACTGTGCTAAGGAGCAGTGATGGGCGGTGTGGGGCGACCATCGGCCCCATGGCTCCCATGGGTGCAGGATGGGCACATCCTTATCTCCCAATTTTGTATAGCAGGTCTCATGAATAATTCAAAGGGAGATTTTCATCCAGTACTGGCTGTCATGGTGCTGGGTTTGGGATGTCCCCCTATGCGGGGATGTCACCTGGGTTAGGTGCTCCTGCACTGAGAAACTTCCCAAAAGTCTCATATTTAACTTTTCTTTCTGTTTTTGAGACTGCATTACACTCTGTAACGCAGCAGGAGCCAGCAGTGCCTGCAGCGATCTCAGTGGAGTTTGAGACGTGTGTCTCTAGGAGCACATATGAGCCACGCTAGAAAAACAAGGCGGCTCAAACGCTGCTCCTCGGATCCATCAGTCACATCTCATTTGTGTTGTACTGAAGAGTGAAATTGTAATGCTGCCATCATGCCCTTTACAAAAGGGAATTAGGTGGAAGTAATTATTAAACTAGGAATCCAGAAAGATTTAAAGTCTTGGTCCTTTAATACTAATATTATATATTTATTATTTTAAATATCGATAACTAATTCAAATGTTGAGAAGATGCTGGTGTAGTTCTGGATCCCTAAGATGCGGTTGCAGAATAAAGAAGAGTTTAGTGTTTTACAGGTGCTCCTGGTGTGGAGGACCTGGTGTGAGGCTATGGAGATGTTACAAGGCACCACTGCTGGGGATGCTCTTGAGATCC
>NW_010160302.1:14838-27617 GCF_000695765.1 Mesitornis unicolor | reverse complement strand
TGCCAAACTGCAAGAAAATGCCTTGAAACATTTAAAACAACATCAATAATACAGGGGCATGGAGTGATAGGACGAGGAGTAATGGTTTCAAACTGCAAGAGGGTAGATTTAGGTGAGACATGAGGCAGAAATCCCTCTCTGTGGGGTGGTGAGGCCCAGGTTGCCCAGAGAAGCTGTGGGTGCCCCCTCCCTGGCAGTGCCCAAGGCCAGGTTGGACGGGGCTTGGAGCAGCCTGGGCTGGTGGAGGTGTCCCTGCCCATGGGGGTTGGACTGGGGGGGCTTTGAGGTCCCTTCCCACTCAAGTTCATAGAATCATGTAATTATTTATAGTGAGTGTGGCATTCATGGTGTGGAATACTTTCTGTTGGTCAAACTGGATCATGCCTGGGTCACCCGTCCTGTCTGTGTCCCCTTCCAAATTCTTGTATAGAAGAGGCTGAGAAGACAGGCAAAAACTGAAAAAAACCCCAAACCCCAGTCTGTCCTTGCTTTACTGTAAACACTGCTGGCAACAACCAAAACGTTGGTGTGTTACCACTCCATTCTTAGTCACCGATCCAAAATGTCTCACACCAGCCGTTATGAAAGAAATCAACTCTGTCCCAGCTAAAACTAAACCAAGGTGTCTATTGGGCACCACAGTCCTCCCAAAAATGAACATAAAATAGGTTCAGGTCAGGAAGGAGGGTCAGGGGGCCATGCCCCCATGGGTGGCTGCCTGATGATGGGAGACATCCTGGCTGCGGTGGCGATGGTGCCATGGCCACCCTTCCATCCTCAAGGGCTCGGAGCATGGACCCAGAGCCCCAGACCCCTCAGCACTGGTAGTGACTGATGCTTGTGCATGTGTTGGGTGACCTCAGGAGTGACAATTTGCATGGTGACATCTTTGGTCGGGTAGCATTGGCTTTACTGGCTGTCAAAATGAAGCGCAGAAGAGACGCAGCCTTTTAAAATGAAAAGGTAACCGGGTTTTTTCCCCACCTAAGTGAGCTGTTTCGCTTCACACGTTGCTTATTTTGATGGGAAATGCAAAGGATGATTTAATTCCCTGGGCTTTGTAAATTGCACACAAATAAGCATCCAGATTTCAAACAAACAAACTCTTTGCCTTTCCTAGCTGTGCTGCACAAACCCAGCTCTGGCTGTTGCTGTGCCTGGCAGGTGCGCTGTGTTTACTGTGGGCAAAGATGATTTTGCTGGGGAAATGGAAATATTTGCTTTTTCCCCCGAATTAGCACATTGTTTGCTTTCCAGAGGATCTTATTCACCGAGCTGCTTGGGTTTAGGAGGCTGTAGTTGCTTTGGAAAGGGTAAAGATCACTGTCCTTTCGCTGCAGGACTCTGCACTTGTTGTCCTAGGGTGGATTACAACAATTAATTTAATTATAAAGTGATGATGAGCTCATATCGTTCATGGCAGCACCAAGGGGGGTTTAATCCTGCTCGGTCCCATCTGCAGATCGTGGGTGCTGAGACGTCTTGACTCTTCCTCCCAGTTCCTGGTGGCATCTGGGGTCCGAGGAGGGCTCTGTCCCACTGGGGGGGGGTGTCCCTGTTGAGTGGAGCACTTCCCTTTCCATAATTTTAAAGTTTACAGTGCTTTTTGTTTTCCTGCTGCCTCAAACATTGCCATTGTTATCCCCAGTACTGGGATCCAGCTCCAAGATGCCTCATTTTTTGGGCACAACTCTGGCAAGATTTCTTTTAATTGGTGATACCGCCTTGATGCTTTTTACTCAGTGTAGAATTGAAAATCAGGGGAATATTCAGCCATAAATGGATTAGGTAGGAAGAAGAGCAGACATGAGGTACAAGCTCTGTGGTGATAAATGGCTTGAGTTTATCCTGGGATAAACGCTGCTGGGCTGCATGGTGTGATGCTGAGAGGGAAAACTTGGAGGTAATTTTCTTCATTGACTACAATTGAGACAAATACTTATTTTCCTTTTTAACAGCTCATCTATGAGCAGTGGTGTCGCTGCATTGGTTTTCATGGGCAGGCTTGTGGGAGGGTTTTTTGGGGCTGCCCTCCCCTGACCATCAGTACTGCAGAGGCTCAGTCCCGTCCTATCCATGGGTTGCCCAGAGAAGCTGTGGGTGCCCCCTCCCTGGCAATGCCCAAGGCCTTGGAGCAGCCTGGGCTGGTTTTGGGCATCCCTGCCCATGGTGGGTGGGACCAGATGACCATAAAAGGTCCCTTCCAACCCCAAATATTCTACGGTTCTGTGGTGAGTATGGATAAATGACTGTGAGCTCCGGGGTGGTGGTGGGGGGAGTTGAAGGGGTTTTTGGTCAGGACAGCTCCTCGCCGGGAGGAGGAGGAGGAGGAGCCCCTGGGAAGGGGGAGAGCTCCAGCCCCGAGTGTGATTACTGAGATGGATCCAGGAGTTAATTAATGAGAGCGAAAGCAGGGAATCTAATTTCACACTTGGTGTAAGCAGCTGTTAGGAGCTCACTGTAAGTGGTGCTGAGGATCCCTGTCACTAAATACATCAGGACCTTTCTCGGGCTTGAAACTTTTGGGGCGTCCCTTGATTCCCAACCCCTCAAACTGCAGGAAAAGCTGAAACGTGAGAAATGGAAAACTCCACGTGTGCGACCTCAGGTGGGGAAGCAGCGTCTGATGGCTCTGCTGGATCGTACAGTTCATCTTTAGAAATTCATCTTTAATTCATCTTTAGAAATAAAAAGGGAGAGAGAAAATTTCCAGACAGGATTTGTATTTTCAGCCTTCCCAGCAAAGTGTCCCGAGCATCGGGTTAGACAATTCCACAGAGCTGAGCAGTTGCACTGGGACCGCGCTGGGAACCTGGGGAGTTGCATCATTTGCTCTTCTAACTGTGGAGTTTAAAGTGGTGTTTAATAGTCTGGTTATCTCTGTTATTAAATATGCCATTTTTAATACCATTATTATGATTCTTGATTTTACGGCTATTGTGACGAGAAATCTCATTAAAAGTTGGGAAATGCTTTGCGTTAACTTTGGCCGGTCACAGAGCTCTTGTTTAAATTTGGGCTTTTCTTTTTCAATTAAACTCCAGCAGCAGGAGATGCTGATGATGTGCACGGAGGGGATTGATCCCTGCCCTCCGTCACAGATGAGCAAAGGTGGGACCAGCAGTGGGGTGAACGGGTTTGGGCTTGGGGAGGGGGTATGGATTGGAAGGCCACAATAACCCAGCTGCTTGGTGGTGTGGGCGCGTGTTACAGGGGTGCTGGGGCTCAGTTTCCCCATGGGGACCAGCTCAGTGCTGGGGATGCTCCCCTGTGCCTGTCCTTCCTCCCTGGATGAGATGGGGCAGTGGTGATGTGTGTTGCAGTGATGTGTATCATGATGTGTGTTGTCCGTTTTCCCCTTCCTCAGGACAAGGAGAGGATTTCTGGTTGTTTATTTAACCGATGGCATTTACAAGCATCAATAATACAGTACACAGTTTTTAAAAGGCTAAACGTAGCCCTTCAGCTGTGAGCTTTTACAGGGCTTTGCCAAGTTTTGGCTTCACTTTGGTTTTTAAGCCACTTTGACTTGACTTGTTTGCCTTGGTTTTGCTGGGATAGAATCATAAAATCATTTTTGTATCCAGAAAAGCTGTGTTTTTGAAAGGACTACAGCACCAATTTAGTGGGAATGAAGTCGATCAGACACTGTGAGTCAGTTTTGGGCCAGCCCTGGTGTGCTGTGATCGAAGTCTGGAGCAGTTTTGGGTTACCCAGGTGCAGAAGGGGGACAGCAAAGGCCAGGGCAGCTGACCCCAAGCTGCCACCAGGATTATCCACACCATAAACATCACGGTCACTGTAAATTGGGGAGTTTGCTGGGGATGGCTCTGTTTCCTCAGTGACTGAGACCATCAGAGGGTCTCACCCATCATTCCCAAGCCCAACTCCCCACTCACTGTGACTTCAGCTCACAACCACGACATGGGCTGAGCATAACCATGTGTATTTTACATTAATATTGGCATTAGTATTAGTTTCTTGTTTTTATTTCATTAAGTCTGTTTCCAGATGGGTCTCCTTTCCTTTTCCCGATTCCCCTCCTGGGCTGGGGAGGAGCCATTGGGTGACCGCACAACTGCCTAAACCCCGACATTGTTTCTCTGCTCGTCTGTTGGAAATTGCACAAGCCCAGGTTGTTAATAGAAAAGAAAGAGGAGAGGAAGCTCTTACCCCAGCTGGGCTGGGTGCCAGCAGATGCTCACTGACACTGAGCACTTACTCTGCAGATTTACAGCTATATTTGCTGACTTTCTCGCTGCGCATCCCCAGTTCCCACCCTGGTGAGCGATTTCCTTCATCACTCACTTGTTTCTGAAGGTGCCAGTGCCTGCTGAAGTGAAAGCTTAAAATTACACAGAAAACCAGCAAGTGCAGCTGTGCTGGTGCTGCAGGGGGTGCAGGACTCAGACACCATCGGTTGTTGGACTGGGGGAGCTTTGAGGTCCCTTCCCATCCAAACCATGCTGTGATTCTGCCACCCAAACCTGTCCTACCAAGGAGGATTTGGTGTCTTTCAGATCACGGCTCCTACTTGCCATAATAATTTTGAGAAGCAAAACCAAAATGATGTATCAGTTTCCGCTTTGCTAACTGGTATTTACCCAATTTATGTTCTCCCTCAGGGGCAAAGCAATGGATGTTAAAATCTGGCTGGAGGTGAGGGTGTCCTGGGCATCCAGCTCTTCTGCCTGGTGGGCTGGTGAGGTGGCTGGGGCATATTTGGACCTTTTATACCCCCCAAACTTCCTTGCCAGTTCACTTTAGTTGCATGAATTGGCATAGATGGGTAGTTGGAAAGTTCTTTTGGTAGTTGGAAAGGTGTTTTTAAGGAAAATGCTGGCAGCATGTTACAGAAGGTGCCTGTGTATGTTACCATTAATGCTCTGTCCATCCACACATGGCATGGTTATCCTGTAAGGCTCAGGGTGATGGGGCATCCAAGCTGGAAAACACCAATAACTCACTAAATATGTCTCATTGCAGAAGTGAAGTGGCTGATTTTGCTCTCCTTCCCTCCAATTATTATTTCTCTGTGTGTCTGCAACATATACTTGCTATCAAGACAGATCATTTTGAAGGAAAAATTTTCCAGAGTAAGCTTTAGTAGAAGCGAAGTAATTTAAAACCACGCCAGTCCAGCGGAGATGGTAATCTAATATTTGTATCCGTGTCGTCTTTATGATTTGTATCTTGTAAATAACCGCCTGCATGAAATGAGATGAAATCATATTTTTCTCTTCATCCTTAAAAATCAATTGTCCTGTTAAAAGCACAGTGAATGGGAATTGCACGTTGCAGAGCAGTCTCATAATATGCAATCATGTAGGGCAGTCTGACCGTTCTTCTGGTGTCTTTTGGAGATAAAGAGTCATCTCCATCCTCTATAGAGGACAAGGGATGCAGGGTGCAGTTAAGGACACACGGCGTTGTACCACAGGGGGTCTGGGGGATGCAGACCCCAGCACAGCTCCAGCCACCCAGGCAAGTACCCAGTGCTTGTTTCCATCCAAGATCCATCTTCAGAGCCAAACTTTGGGTTTTCTGCTGCTCAAAACCATTTTCCAGAGGCTGTTTGTGGAGTACAAACCTGCTGTTGGAGGATGGAAAGGAATGCAATGCCAAGACTTGGGAAATGGGAACCCAAACCGAGATTGATGAACTTGTCCTGCTCTCCTGCACCCCGACCTGGCTTGTGCAGAACAAGCAAACCTCAAAAAAACAGATGTAGGAGGAATAAATGGTGCCAAACCCATCATCGCATCAATTCAGGAGGATTAAGAGCATCCCGAGGTGGAAGATTTTGTCTGGGAGCCTCCTGCATGTGAAGGGCCCTTGGTCCATCCACCTCCTGGGCTGGGACTGGTCCCTGCTGATGTCCTGTGGTCCTGCAACTCATCCGAAAATGCTGGGCAAATCCTGGCTGGGGAAGGAGGACTCGGAGCCTGCTGTGACCAAGCAGTGATACAAAAGCTTTTGGTTTTTCCCAAAGCTCTTTGGATGTCTAAGACCCAAGTTTGAAACCGTTCAGTAGTGAAGACACGGGAGGAGAGCGCTGGATGATCCTGGTGGGGCTCCGTAGGAGTTATTGCCATATTGCCAGGATCTGGCTGTGCTCCAAAATGTGTCTTGCTTAATTACCTGGAACTAATAGTGACACGCAGCCTGCCAATTATTGGACATGATGATTTATTTTTTTTCACTTTATCTTCAAGGGAGCAATGGGTCATTGCACAGCAAAATATAAAACCATAAACTCGCAGTAGTTGTTTTTCAAAAATTGTACCAGTTTCTCTTAGCACCTCATCGCATTTTTCTGTTAATTTTCGTGTATTCCTTTCCTGAAGAAAACCAACACTGATTCAGAGTCAAGGTAACCCAGTGCTTCCTGGATAATGAAAATATAGCTAGAAAATATTGAAATGCTCCACGGAGTTTCCTTTGAACACCTACAAGAGTTGTTGTTGGGTTACTTCAGGAGTTACTCATTTAATTCTGTTTTGTACCATTTATCCTGCTGCAGATGAATGTCCCCTCTGGGTTGCAAGGTCTGATCTCGCCAGCCTTTCTCAGAGCTGGTTTTATTATTAAATTTATTTATTATAAAATTGTGACCTGGATAAATGGGATGAGAGAGACCCCCACAGTGGTGCCCTTTGTGTAGGGGAAAGGGAGTTTTCCAGCACTTCTGCCTTTGGGAGCGGATGTTCATCATTCCACCTTACTTTGATTTTTCTGATCTCTGCTTCGCCAGACCTGGGAATCCCTGAAACAAAGGGAACGGGTGAGGAAAACCAGGTGCCAAATGAATGTGTTTTCTTAGGATCCCTAATTTCTCTTTAATGAACTATAATATCCATAATTTTAAGCACGCGTTTGGCATGTTTTTCAAATGCCTTTTTGCAGAGGAAAACCATCACTGCAGCCTGTGCCTCGCAGCGGATCCCGATCTGGTGCAACGTTCTGGTTCCTTTACAGTTTCATGATAATAAATGGGTTTTGCCCACAGCAGCTTTTGTTTGTGGAGCTGGCAGAAAATCAGCAGTGTAACACTCCAGTGAGCCTGCATTACTCTGCGCTGGCTTGGCTCAAGGAAGAACTCGCTTTTTTAAAATCTTTTTTGGCCTTCTGTCCCATTTGATATTTGTTTTCTGTTGCTGATTCACTTCTTCGAGCAGATATTTAAGCTGTAATGACTTCAGTCTGAGGAGAGCACATCAGCACGTGTCCATGGGCATTGCCAATTAATGCAGCTACCTCAAAGAAACAAAATATTTCCAATATTCCCAAATATGGGGAAGATTCCCCCTGGAGAAGGATTTGGTTGAGTGGATGTGTAAGGGTGGCCTTGGAAAGGGAGGCAGGGCACGGCCACGCAATCTGGACCCGTGTCCATGGGATGCTCTGGTGCCACCGGTGTTGGGTTTTCTTGGTGTCCCCTGAGCTCCTGTTGACATCAAGGAGATTCTGTGTAAAACTGTGTCAAATGGGAGTGAGTTTTGGGGAGTTTTTATCTTATTTTGCATATAAACATTGGATCCATTAAGATCTGTGAGGAAGTTATAGATGAGGGTTGGCTTGTGGCTGAGAAAAGCCCAGAAACTTGTGTCAAGCCACATTATCAGCCCACGTTTTCCCATTTATTTAAATATCCCTTCCCTGAAAGAATGAGTTAGAGGAAAGAGAGGATCAAAGACTTTGTTTCTTTTCTAGGTATGTCTGAAAATGCTACACTACTTAATTGCATAATGTATGTATACTTAATTGTGTAACGTATGTATACTTAATACTTACTGCAAACACTTAAACCTTGGTCCATGCAGTAGATTTGTGTCTGAGGGATGTTGCATCATGAGAAGCTTCTCCACAAGTGAGGTGAAAGCTGAATGGTAGCCCTTTCTCAAAATCCCATGAGAAATTGAGTTTTTCAAGGAAATCTAAATTAGCACGTAGGAAGATGTGACAGTTGATCTTAATTTTATAATAAGATAACTTTTATAATATGGTGGTGTGGATGTGTTGGTTCTGTTTGCCGTGGTGAGACAAGGGTGGGTTGTATTTTAATTGCGCTGTAGTACTTCATCTGTGTAAATACTGAGAGAGTAACTGCTATGAGGTTGTTTTCTGATTTTGGGAAGCCAAGAATCTTACTCAGAGCCCCTGAGAGGTCCCCATGCCGTCCATAGATCTGCTGTACGGGTGGTCTCCGTTGGGTGACTTTTGGGACCTGCCAACCAAAGACACCCAAACCCCTTCCCTTTAAGTCCAAATATGAAAACTATTATGGAGCTTTCTTGTTGGATGCAGGGAAGAATTATCATCACAGCTGATGCCTGAAATCTCCTTACACACAAGACTACTAATAATGTAAAGGAAAATATTTTCCAGTAATCTGGGTTTTTTAATGCAGAATCCATGTCCCAGCCTGGCACTCACAGATGTAACGGGATCGCTTTAATGAAATGTGAATGTTTCCCAAGCAGAAATGTGTGTGAGATGTACCCCAGCACTGCCGATTCGGGGATTGGGGGCCTCTCTTTGCGCCTGGGGGGGCTCGGTGCCCCAGCGACCATTGGCATGGCTGGCGATGGGGACCAATGTGGTGAGGATGAGCAGGGGAGCATCGCTCCCTGCACCAAACCATGGGAATTAAATCCAGACAGAGTCCTCACTGTTAAACCCAAACAGCCTGTAATTCCTGTGTGATAAAGGATGATAAAATAAGGTTTTCTGAAAGCGAGATAATTCAGCGGCGGCCGCAGGAGATGACTTGCACTTGATTGCCGAGGCTGCTGGCCAGTTTTGCTGCGAGGAGACGGGCAATTACCTCCTTAAGTAATCCTCTGACCTAATGAGGGCCGGTTTCCTGCAGATTTATGCTTCCTGGTATTTAAATAAGTGCAAACTTCAATTGAAGCTTTTTTGGCATTCAGAGCACTTTCATTGCTCATGGATGTGTGGGCACTTCAGACAAGAGCAGGTTTTGCCTCCGTTCAGCCCACTTACAGCATCCTTCTCCTTCTCTTCCTCCCTGCCCTCTCTCCATTCCTTCAGCCTTCAAAATATCAACCTTGCTTTTTGGATCCGTACCAGAGCTACTAACGGGTTTAAGTGAATTTTGGGGAGGAACAATGGTGTCTTTGGGTAAATACAAGGTGTTTTGGGGGTGATGCTCCTCTGCTGGGGCAGAGCTTTCTGCCACATTTTACCTTCAAAAGCCATTCCAAATCAAACTACTATAATTAAGAAGTAGGAGTTAGTTTATTTCATACCAATTAAATGATTATTCTTGGTACCATATCAACTGAATGCTGATGTAAAGGTGGAAAATTCAGTGTATCCTTTAGAAAAGTCTAGTGATAGGTCTCTATATTGTCTTTCTGCTGTAGAGTTATATCACACATGTGTATATGCACACGTATGTGTATATCTGTCTATAGTTCTGTGTGTCCTGCTCCTATTTTTCATTTAACCAAAGAGTGGAATTCCTGTACTAATTTTCTGACCTCCTTATCAGGCAATTTATTAATCTGATGGAATAGCAACGAGGTGAATAAGCTTCTACACTACCCATTTTTAACTAAAAAAGCTGTATAATTCAGTGTTAAAATTCATAAGCCATTTAATGCTTTTCCCAATTTGCAGGGATGCCCCCGAGCCCCTCGTTTCTGTGCCAGGCGGTGCCGTAACCTGCCGAGGGCTCCTCATTTCTAGAGATGTATATTCATTCTGGTATCACCCTCATTGCCATTCTTCTGTTTTCCATCCCAGGTCACTGAATAGACGATTTTTGCTACTTTCCAGTATAATAGCAAAATAGATCTTCAGTGGCAATTTCCATTTTTAAAAAAAATTAAAAATAAGGAAACTCAGACAAAAGTAAAACCTCAGGAAAGCTCGACAAAGCGATGAGGGCAATTCTGCCAAAAAGCAGTGATGCTGCCAAAATTTAAACTGCTGTTTCTATTTGGATAAGGAATGATAAATGTTGGTCAAGCAGTGGCAGGGGCTGCCCAGGGCAGTGGTGGAGTCCTCATCCCTGGAGAGGTTCAAGAAGTGCCTGGATGTGGCACTGGGGGACATGGTCTATGGCCATGGTGGGGTTGGGTTGATGGTTGATGATCTTAGAGGTCTCTTCCAACTCTAGTTATTCTGTGCTAAGTCTTGATTTATAAAATCCTTCTCCTTTCTCTCCCTGCCCACACAAGTGGTCCTTGGGCTGTGCAGCTCACCCAGGGCTGTGCTTCAGGTAGGGAGCATGGCTGGCGCTGGGACTCGTGGGGACATGCCCATCACCTTCCCACCACATGGATGGGGGGTATCCACTGGTGTGTAAGGCCTGTTGATGCCTTAGGGGGATATTTTTCATAAAGACTTGCTTGGATTTAACATCACAGAGTGGTATCTTTATATATATTATGGCAAAATATCATTATATATTTATGGCTCTATATAATTCTATATATGATGGTACAATATTATTATATATTTATGGTACTATTACATATTTATGGTACAATATAATATATTTATGATAAAATATAATTATATTATGAATATATCGTGATTGCCATTTCTGCCCCAGTTCTGGGTATTTCTGGGGTGGCTCAGGTCACTGTTTAGCATCCTGTTTCGCATCCCATGGCGTTGCAGCTGAAGGTGAGGAAGGAGGGCAGGCAGCCCAGGTTCCTCTGCCGCCAGCCGCTGCTCAACAAACCCAACACGTTCTGCAGTCTGAGGCAGAGCGCAGGAGATAATCAGATTCAGAAGGTGCTGAGTGTTTTTAATGAACCTATCTGGGCCTTTCAAAGCGAGGAGAGAGCATTCGGCAGAGGTGGCTCCTGGGCAGCCTCGGGTTCAACCAAGTGAAGGCGGCCCTGAGGGAAAGCGTGCGGTGACATTGAGGAGAAGGCAGAAGCGGAGCTGGGGGTTGGATGCAGCTGGAGGAGCCTGCATAGTTGGTAAAAATTGATTTATTTTCTTGCCTCTGTTCAATTTCTCCTTTGCTCAAGCAAAGAGACTTCTCTTGTCCTCTGCAAATAAGCAATATTGCCCCAAATTACCCGATCATGGTGGATGTTGCTTCTAAAGGAAGCAAGTCCCTGTGCCCCGATCTTCACTGGCTCCTGGGGTCATAAAATGATAAGAGCAATAATAAAAATAAATTGACGTGTTTCTGTGTCTGAATGCTGCTGGATATTAGATGCAGCCACTGAAATTATTCATTTCATTGCTCTCCTCTTTTCAATAGCGAACTACATGTTTGTGTTCTGAAAATTTTCACAAGCTTATCTTCCCTGTCACTGACACCGGTTTGGCCGCACCAAGATCACAGAATCACAGAGAGGTTTGGGTGGGAAGGGACCTCAAACCCCTCAGTCCAACCCCCACGGGCAGGGACACCCAAAACCAGCCCAGGCTGCTCCAAGCCCCGTCTAACCTGGCCTTGGGCAATGGGGCGTCCTCATGGAACAACAGAGGTGGCCAATGTCGCCATCACCCCTCGGGCTGGGAATGGGCAGTTTTCTCCAAAGTAACACTTTGGTGATTAAAGAATTGGACCAGATAGAGGTTATTTCTTTATTGCAGTGGGCTCTTCTGCTGTGTCCTTCCTTGTCAGCAGAAAGTGCCCATTTCACCTCTGGGCTGGGTTTCTGTCAGGTAGGGGCTTCCTCCTGATGCTTCTTGCTCCATCCTAGTTATGTTTCTCTTCAGGTTATTATCTTATTTTTCAAGGTTTTTGAACTTTACCCATTTCTTTCTCTCAGTTCAAGCCCGAATCGCACAGGAGGCTTTAGAGAGACAACAGAAATGAGTTAAATGTTGTCCATGATTTTTATAAGCACACCGCGGTTTCCCCGCAGCACCAGCACTGGGTTTCCATTCCCGGTAGCAGCAGGGATCACGCACTGCTCACACCACACATGGGCTCATTTGGGTGAGATTCCTGCACTTTGTATTGGTTTTCTTTAAACCAGTTTTGTAATTTGGCAGTGTTGAAATACTTTGATTAATTTTGAATGAGCCATATATGTATGTGTGTATATCTCTGTCTAAACACAGGCCTTGACTTCTGTTGATTGAGGACTCATTGGGTGCAGAGGGTTTGATGGGTGCAAAAGCGTTGCTAGAGACACTATGGACCAAAAAACCCATTAAGGTTTATTCAGTTCTTTGAGCCATATGTATTTGAGGGGTTGGAAGGTGTCCTGTGGAAATTCTGTGCTACCTTAATGTTTTTTCCTTGTCCTTGTCTGTCACTACATCCTTGCTCCATTCCCATGCTCTTCCCACAGTGTTTGCAATGAGCTGTGGCCAGGAGCAGGGTGCTGATCAGGAAGGACTTTGCTCTGATGCAGTGAGTCCATCCTACACTTAACATTCCTATAGATACAATACTACAACACATAGTTTTTAATGTCTGAGAATGAAGAGCACCCTCCCAAGCACGGGTCTCTGATGATCCATCCATTTCCAGGGCATCCACTGCTCTTGGGGCTATTTTCCAGGTATGTGCAAGGGTCCTTTCTTTGGTTTGTTATGTTTCCTCTTAATTTGATGTTATACCCCATTAAGAGGTGCTCCATCCTTTGCTGAGCTCTCATTTCAACCTGAAAAGTCCACAGAAATTAGGAAATCTTTGAGTAAAATTTTGACTGGGAAGCTGAGGGAGGGTTTGCTGTGCTCAGTGCCAGAATTTCTCCTCTCATCTCCAAAATGGGTTTCACAGCACCGTGTTCACCCACTCCTTGGGTTTGTATGCATTCAGGATTATCATC
>NW_010160302.1:638-14807 GCF_000695765.1 Mesitornis unicolor | reverse complement strand
AAATAAGGAACTGATGGGGAGTTTGGGAGTGGTGGTCTCTGCCCCCAAAGCAGCTGCTTTCTGTGGGTCCTTGCTGCAAAAGGGGACTGCAGCTGTGTCTGCGCTGTGAGGAAACCTCTTACCAGTGTTTAAATTCAGTATTAGCCTTTTATTTCAGATTTCTGGGTTGTCTCTTGCTTTAGGCCTTTCTGGGGTTTGTCAGGTGGATTTTGTTTGATATTTGTGCCGTGGGATTGCTCTCCATGGTGTGACAAGGGCAGAGCCCAAAGCCAGCATCGCTCCACGGGTCCCTCTGGAAATGCTGTGTGCTGTCCCACACAGGGCCAGGCCTCTGCAAGTTATTAATACAACCTCACTACATTTCAATTTGGGTGTGTAAAAGAATCATTCTGGCTCATGTTTGACTTAGAATTAAGCACATCTTGGAGTACATGCTGGGCCTCTCATTGAGAGGTGATTTTCAGCGCTGCATCACTGACCTGCAAGTCAATAAAATGGTACTGTTAATGGGTTTTCTACTCTGTGGTCATGGGCACGCTTTTGAAAATTGCATTACTGGGCTATATAGCACTGAAAATATTCGCTGCCTTTAGAACCTAAAGGTGATCCTGCCTGTACGTGGCAGAGTTTAATGAATATATGTACAAACACACAAGGATAACTTCGGACAAAGCAGGGGAATTGAAACATCGGTGTCCTAGGGACAAAGCGAGGTGCTAGAATAGATCAAAATATTCATCGAATTTATGGTATTTAGTAGGCAAAGTTTGAGTTTGTGAGGTTTTTTTAAAAAAACCATTCCTGTGTGGCTTATTTCAGGCGAAACAGGATTAATATTCTCAAAAATGCCTCTGGTTTCTGTTCCTTTTTAACCGTCTCATCCCAGTGGTGCAGAAAGAGAGCTCCAGTTAAATGTGGTTTTTCATGCTTTCGAAACAAATACATAACTACAGGCAAATACGGAGCACGTCATAAAAGGTGAGGAAAGATGAAAAAGGTGAATGCAACAGGGATGTTTGGAGGTTTTTGAGATGAGAACCTTGTGTTTTTCCCTGTTGAACGCGATGGATGCTGTGCACTGGAGCATCCTCTGGTCCAGTGACCATGGGATTGCGATGGCCGTGGCTGTGGTTGAACTATCTGGGGACAACCAGCAGGTGAACAAGGTGGTTGTTTCCATGCACCATTAATAAAAATGAGGTCTGGGGTATATTTAGTGAAAATAAGTATGAATGGTGAACCGTGCTGTTCAATAATGCATGAAGAGATTTGTCCCACGACAGCTTTGCAAGAGGCAAATGCGTTGCAGGAAGAAAAGCTTTGGTTTCAGGAGTTCAACAGAGAGATTCATGCTGACTTCACCGGGGGTAAGATAAGGCCCATGCTATGGATATTTTCAATATGAATGTGTTAAAATAAACTATATAGTCCTTGTGGTTTTGGGTGCAGTGCTGTTAAAGCCTCCTTGACTCACAGTGAGGAAAATCAGGCTTAAACTCTCGCTGATCTGCTCACCTGAAAAAGGATAGCTTTAAGATAATGTTGGAAGCGCTGTGGTTTAATTGGAATTTGTAAAAATGAAACCATTCCCAGTTTAACCGGGCAGCTGTGGGACTTGGTCTCCCTGAGCTGCCCTGCCCAGGAGCAGAGGAGAGAGAAAATGTTGGTTTTCCTGTGAGAAAACCCCATCCGCTGTCGTCCTCCTGTGTCCTTGCAATGTCCTTGTTGCTGTTGACTGGAGAGGGAGGTGGCTCCTGTTTGTGAGTGATGGTGAAATGCATTAAAATAATCTTAAAAACGGACAGATGTTCTCAGAACGCACCACTTCACTAGGAGCAGCCCCTTGGCTCTGCCAAGAATCAGAAACTTCACAGAAATGATAATTTTTATCCTCCTCGGTGGTGTTTTATAGTAAAATTTACCTAAACTTAACCATTAAATGCCCATTGTGTGTGAGGGCGGGCATTGGATTCTTTACAGTTCATGTTTAGGTCTTATTCTCACCCAGGTTATGCTCAGCTCATAGTGAAATCTTATACTGCATTGTGGAATTAAACTCCATCCGCGGAGTTGATTTGTATTCCAGATCCATCTATCACAAAGCCTGCTTCTTATGAGCATGGAGAACTAGAAAGCATAAATATTTATTCCTTAAAGGTTATGATTGCCTTAAATCCTTCAAGCCTATTTGGCGAGCATCAGATGTAATTAAACCACGCAGTTGAACTCTATCTGCATGTATGAAATAATATATATCTATATGTATGTGTGTATATACATGTATATGCTTGACTCTGGTATGGTTGGAAGCTGTGAGCTAATTGCTTCCATCACATCAAAATATGCACTGATAATTTTGTTGGATGTGATGATAAATCTCTATAAAGAAGCAGTTGAAGCGACACAGTGGCAAATCGTGTTTCAGGGTATGCTGTGGTGGCAATGCGCAGAGCTCATCTCGAGTGGTGTGTGCCTGGCTATGGGAAATAATTAAGCAGATGATGAAAATTATTCCAGTTTCGGGTGTGGAGAGTTGTGGTGTGCTGGAATTCACCTGTGAGCTTACATCTACCTGGTGTCCCTATAAACCTCAGAACTGGGGGTGAACCATCAGGTGTCCATGGGGGTACCCATGCGTGGTTGGTACGTGGTGGTCCTGGCAGCGGTGGATGGGACTTGGGGCACTTCTGGGACGTTTTTGGTGATTTTTATCCCCGACCTGGTACTAAACGGGGGTGGTTTGAGCCATGATGCCTGGCCATGCTTGAGGGCTGGTTTTGGATCAGCTCAGTGTTTGGTGGCACAGACTCACATCTGCGGGCCTGAACCTTTCCCCCTTCCATTGCGAATTTAAAGTTGGACAAGGACAAGCCAGATTCCAGGCCGTGCTCATCTCTGGTATTTTTTTATTTGCTGTTAGCTTTAAAGATGAACATTTTGGATTGTCATGCTTTAGATGGTTGTCTGTATATAAAGTACACAAAGTTATAATCGGCTGATGTAGTGGTTACAACGAGCAAGGGAATAGGCTGCAGGAGTGAAATGATGGGTGAGACACTACAGGGGTGACAACCATCGAGAAAAGAGGGTAACCTCAGTAGACTCCCCAAGTTACAGTGTATGTGGCATTTACGGTACGGACAATCCTGTTGGCAGCTTGGTCAGCTGTCCTGAAAGCCCCTGGTTTTTGCTTCCTCCAGCTTCTGCACCTGGGTAACTCAAAACTGCTACAGACCTTGGTCACTGCATCTAGTCTGCTTACCAGTGTTGGTTGAAAACTAAACCAAAGTATCTTAGCAGCTTTCTTCCTTGAAATTGAGTATTGTAGCCTTTGCAGAGATGTGGCTTTCCTGAATAGAAAACTGATTCTGTGATTCTGTCCCAGCAAAACTAGGACATGGATAAATTCGAAATAGCTGCATAGGCTTTTCTAAGTTGATTGCTGTAGACAGCAAGGCAGCCATGAGCACATACCTCACCAGAATCGGAGGAGACCAGGTCATGAAACACCATTTTAAACTGTCCCTGGTGACTCTGGAAGTGGTAGGATGAAAGCATCAAGAGCCAAAGAAAACCAAACAACTCTTGGTCTATAAAATATTATCCATGGAATTAATTGTGTTGTAATGTACATCTAGCCATCACAGGCTTGGGGACGAGTGGCTGGAAAGGACCTGGGGTGTTGGTGGCAGCAATGCCCATGAGCCAGCAATGTGCCCTTGAGCCAAGAAGGCCAACGCCATCCTGGGGTGGATGAGAAGGGGTGGTTGGAGGGCAGAGAGGTTCTCCTGCCCCTCTGCTCTGCCCTGCTCACACCACAGCTGCAATCTTGGGTCCAGTGCTGGGCCCTCAGCTCCAGAAGGACAGGAACTGCTTGAAAGAGTCCAGCAGGGCCACAGAGATGCTGGAGGGAGTGGAGCATCTCCTGCTGAGGAGCGGCTGAGGGAGCTGGGGCTCTTGAGCTTGGAGCAGAGGAGACTGAGGGGTGCCCTCATTCCTGGGGATCCATTGGGAAAGGGCAGTGTCAGGAGGAAGGAGCCAGGCTCTGCTCTGGGATGGCCAATGCCAGGACAAGGGGCAATGGTCCCAAGCTGGAGCACAGGAGGTTCAAGCTGAAGATGAGGACAAAGTTTGTGAGTGTGAGGGTTCTGGAGCATGGCCCAGGCTGCCCAGAGAGGTTGTGGAGTCTCCTTGTGTGGAGACACCCAAAGCCCTGGCCGTGTTCCTGTGTGACTGCTCTGGTGATCCTGCTGTGGCAGGGGTTGCACTGGGGGAGCTTTCCAGGTCCCTTCCAACTCCTAACACTCTGTGATTCTGTGATCTAAGT
This sequence comes from Mesitornis unicolor, assembly GCF_000695765.1. Classification (NCBI taxonomy): domain Eukaryota; kingdom Metazoa; phylum Chordata; class Aves; order Mesitornithiformes; family Mesitornithidae; genus Mesitornis; species Mesitornis unicolor. The sequence goes on along the minus strand of NW_010160302.1, from coordinate 10,480 downwards.
TAGGAATGGAAATCCTCACTTAAGAAATGGTCTCTGAGGATATTGAAAACAGATTTTTCAGTCCATTCAAGTGTGTGTCCTGTTGGGCATCTCCATAAAACCAGGGGGGCTGTTGAGTCCGCTGTCACATGGGTTGCTCTGTGTAACTGGAGGCCCCTTAGACTTCAGTGCTGGGATTGATGGTTCCTTGGCGTCTCTTTATATCCAGAGAGCTCATCCAAGTTAATAGTGCTGCCGGGGACCTGGGCAGAAGGAGAAATAGAAATTATTGCTGCCTGGGGTCTGAACCGCGTCTGGAGCTGGGAAATGGTTCACTGTCTTGTTAGGGATGGCCAAGTTACGAGTGCCCCCAGTCACATTACTGTGCTGTAGGTGGCACAGCACACATTGTGCTGACCCGTTCCTCTCCATAAATGCTTTATTTATCATTCTTTCTTCAAAGCAGGTGTAGATTAAATTTATCATAGCACCTTGCAGCGTTATTTCTTTATCGCGCTTCTGATCGTGTCTTGCAGGAATTTCTCTTGTCCTGACTTAACAGAAAAATAATAAAAAAGAGAAATAACAAATAATGGTTCATTTTCTGGTGTTCTTCCTTGCAATTTATCTTCCCATGCTGGTGTCCTGGGGAGGAGACCACAGGAGAACATCATGGGGCTGATCCCAGAGGTTGTGTTGCTGTCTCCATTGACGTTGATGTGGCTGCTAATTAATGGCCTAGGAGCGATGTACATGGGGGAAAGGAGACGGCTGAGGGCTGGGAGGAAACCTGTAAAAATATGAAATGTACTGCTTACTTAGGGCTGTGATGATGTGTTGTACAACAGCCGCGGGGCCGTTGGTCCGTGCTGTGCGTGCGGATGTATGCGTGCATGAAAATTATAGGATTGCTAATGTTGGAAAAGCCTCGTGGTTGTCTGAGGTGTTTAATTTGCTTTTAAAATGAATAAATCATCCTTTACCAGGTCAGATCTGTGAGATACCCTGGCTCATAGCACATTGGTATCATGCAAATGCGTTATTGAACATTCAGCAACTTGGCGTCCTGGTCTCGACTCCTAAAGCTTTGTGAATCTCCTGGTTTTTTCCTAAGATTATTTATTGGCAAAGCTTTACCTTACCCTGAGCGGTGCTTTAGCAGTGTTAACCCCTTATAGGAGTATGACTGTCTAATTTTATAAGACGTTATTTCTTTTATAAAGTTTACTGGTTTATATCCATTTGTGTTGTTATAAAAGATTGTTTTAAAAATGGAATTAGATTAAAATTATGTACTATGGGTTCAATTAATTCTGTTGGTTTAAATCTATGGTTTTAATTCTATGGTTTTAATTTTGTGTTTTTCTGTACCATGTTTCAATTTTCCTTCAGCTGTGCTGAGGGTGAGTGTGGTGCTCACCTGAATTCCAGTCTGCTTCGGGATATGAGGATGTGAAACATATGTTTCATGATGTGTATTTTATTTTACTCATACAATTCGGATTACATTCAATAGAATAGATGTCTGCCTTACAGCAAAATACCCTCTCGTGTTATCGCTGGCCCAGACGATACCCGAGGCACTGGTTTTGAGGAAGAAAAGGCGACATTTTCAATGTTAAAACATTATTTGCATGGTTCTAGCAGCAGATCTGGGTTATCCCAAGTAACGTATATGAGCAACTCTGTGATTTTCCATTCTGCGACTCGTCCCTGAGTCCCTGGGCTAAAGCTGCTGATTTAAATTACCCAAAAAATCATTTCCCATGGATGGATTGGGACACAGTTTGTGATGAGTAACGGTAGAAACTGGAGGTGTGGTTTTTAGTCTTAAATAAGAAAACTGATCTTGCTGTGATCTGTTCCGAAAGCATTAATATATCCTTGCAAATTCTTGTTTTGAGGGACACATTTTTAGTAATTTAAAACCTCCACGGATGCTTCTTGGCTGAGAATCAATGGGCATCGTGGCCAGAGCAGTAATTCAACTGAACACAGACCCTATGGTTTTAACCACGCGGCCGGGTATAGAGGGAAATACTTAAGGGGAGGTTAAAAGAGAGTTCTGTGATATATAGATGAAAAAAGTGAGTTTTTTAAAAGGTGGTTTTGTTTAATGGGGAAAAAATAGCTTATTTTTTTCCTTCTGGTTTGGATGCAGGTTCTGCCCCCAGGATGGAGGCACACGTGGGCCCGTTGCTGCCAACACAACTCACCCGGGTCACGGCCGTGTCTGCCCCCGCGGTGACGTTCATGGCCACCAACCTGATGGAGCAGGCACTACCAGGTGAGTTACATCCCTACGTGCTGATGGTGTTACTGTAGCACATGTCGTGTATTTGTGTGCTGCCGACCAAACCGTGCTTTCCATACTGCGTAGAAATGGGGGAACGCTTGAAAAACGGGGCTCAAACTTGATGCCGTTTGTTTTAGCCAATTGCACTGCACATAGGTAGAGTGTTTTGGATCCTGACCAGGCCAGTGGTCAGCAGCTGCTTTGTGTTGGATGATACCAAAGGCAAATTTCTGCAATGTTTCTGGGCTCTCCAAGTCCCATGCCAGCGGTGTGCGTATGCGTGGGAACTGTAATGTGGTCATCTGCTGGGGGGTTGCTCCATGAAACATCCTTGGTTGAAGCCTTCAAGGATACCTTGTGCTCTACTCTATGGTAAAACTGGTTTATCCACTGCTGTGTAAATCATGGAATTGTTATGGTTGGAAAAGACCCTTACAATCATCAAGTCCAACCAGTATCTAACTCTCCCATGCCCACTTCCAAACCATGTCCCTGAGCACCATATCTAGATGGTTTTTAAATACATCCAGGGATGGTGACTCTACCACTTCCCTGGGGAGCCCCTTCCAGTCCCTGAGAACCCTTTCTGTGTAAGTTTTCCTTGATTTCTAACGTAAACCTCCCCTGGGATAACTTGAAGAGGGAGGGTTCCAGCCATGGAGATTGGGGGTTTCAGTCTGGAGGGGGGTCCAGCCATGGAGACTGTGGGTTTCAGTCTGGAGGAGGGTCCGGCCATGGAGATTGGGGGTTTCAGTCTGGAGGGGGGTCCAGCCATGGAGATTGGGGGTTTCAGTCTGGAGGAGGGTCCGGCCATGGAGATTGGGGGTTTCAGTCTGGAGGGGGGTCCAGCCATGGAGACTGGGGGTTCCTCACCAGCTCTGTGGCACCTCAAGGTCCTGAACACACCTTCCCAGCCGTGTTTTATGGAAAAACTGGCATTTATCAGGAGTTATGAGGTACCAGTTCAGACATGATTTACCTGATCCTTCCCACCTAGGGACTAGCAGGGCTGGGGAGGTGTTGGAGAGCTGGAGATGGGTGCACTTGTCCTGCATTTGTTCATGCATGGATTTTTGGTGTAAAAGCTCTTGTGTGGCCAGCTGAGCCGTGACCTTCGTGGTACCCATGTGCCAAAATAAAACCTTTGAAAACCCTTTGTGGTCCCTGCGTTGGGCATAACCACGGGTGGAGCAGGAGGCTCCCTCTGGAGCAGGACTGGCTGCTGCACTCGTCTGCAGTGAATTTGTGTTGCTGAGTATTCAGGCTCCGTCTGGAAATCGCTGAAAAATTTATGACACAGGCACCTTAAAAGGGCAGGAAAGTTCATGCACCTCTCTCCTGACATCCTTCAGTTTAAAGTTTCTTGTCTGGCTTGGTTTGCTTTTGGTAAACACCTTCTTTTATCACCTACTGTGCTTGAAGCCCTGCAGACTCCTCGAAGTCTCATGGCTTGCACTGACTTGCTTGCTTGTCACAAGCAGGTGATGGAGGAAATATTAACTCTGTTCATAGAATGCCAGGATGAAAAAATGCAGATTTGTGTAGGGGTCGTGCTGATCTGCAGCTGGTTAAACACTGAAATTGTGGTTTCTAATGTATTTCATATCAAATATATTCATAATGATCCTCTTGGTAGGCTTGAGAACACAAACACTCCTGATTTTATCCCTCATCTGAATAAGGATTTAACTGTGTAAAGCCTTTTGATGACTGGATGGCTTCTGGTGGTGTGGCCAGCGTGACATTTGGTCAATAGGTTGCCTAAATCAAGTGGTTATGCTGTTCAGATTTTATATGCATACAAGTAGTGTGAATAAGGTGAACATTATGTATTTGTATTACATATTAGATATGTATTATGTATTATATATTAGATATGTATTATGTATTATATATATATACACACATTACATGTTTAACTTTCTCTTGCAAGTACACACCACCACTTTCTTCCTCCTTTTGTCATCTTTAATTTGCTGCCAACTGCACAGAAGAGGAAGAAAATGGTAATTTCACTCAAGTATAATATGGATTTGTCTTTAATGCTTTTGAGGAGATCACCCTCTTTTCTATGGGTTGCTACAAACGGCCGTTTGGAAAAACAATCAAAGCAGGACTCATAATTTAAATGACAGTAATAAAAGTTCTTTCATGCCTCAAAACGCTGCAGAACAGCGAATGTGCACTTGGCCGGGGCAGTCAGGGTGGAGAGGTTGGGAAGACGCCGTCCTCCAAGGTTTGTTGGGTTTTGTTGCGTTGATTGGGGTTTTTTATTATTTAAAAGCTCTGGACTCTGAAAAATGCATTTGTTGAGTGTCTGCAGCCCAGGAGCACTGAAACACGGACGTTGTTTTTAGTGGAGGGCAATGGGAACACCAACACGTTGAGCCGTGACTCTCGTATCCAGCACACAGAGCACTTGAGCATCCGTATCCAGGCCTGTGCCACCGTGGTTTGCTGCCAGCCCATACACGGGCAGCATTAAGCCAATGTCCAGCCTTTGGCATCGCAGGCACCTTGCATTATGGATAACCCTTTCTTTGACTGAGTTTCTAAAGAAAAAATGGGGTGTTCAGCAAGACTTTGCATGGTTGGATTTTGCTTATGACAACACAAAATCTGTCTTTCTCTGAAGGCAAAATTAATGAAATTTTATGTATTTCAGAAGGAGTAAATTTTGCAATGGTCCTGACTTCTGCTAAGCATCTATTTTTGTACTGGAAGCTGGAAAAGTCCAGTCTCGACTACAAATCTGCCTTTTTAGCGAGACAAGAGCTGTATCTGCCACCCCCGCAGAGCTCTGCGTCCTTTCATAGACACACCACTCTCAGACCATTAAGTGCTTTGAAGATCAGGGCCAATGTCTGGAACCTGGTATTTAAGAGGAATTGCACATAAAGAGCAGAGGAAGGAAGGTCGGCAAGAATCGGTGAAGGTCTTTGGCTCGGAGATGCTTGCAGCTCCATGGGAAATGGATGCACGGAGCCAGGCAGGGAGCTGGGGATGCTGCCGTGTCCGAGGGAATGTGCCAGCAGGGGTTTTCACCTTTTCCTTAACAAAAAACCCTCTTTTCAGGGTAGTGGCAAACCAAATCTTTTGGGTACTGTTGGCCGTGTTGCCTGAAAAGTCCAGCAATGAAATGAGTTTGTCCTTGAGCTCTGCACCAGGCGTCCAGCCCACAGTGTGGTGCAGGTTTGTCCTTGTTATCCGACTGTTCTCATTGCAAATCTCCAGGAAAATAAGGTGGGAAGCGATGGCTGCAGAGGGAAAGAAACCTGAACTGAAGGAGGCTGTTCCAAGAGGGGAGGCAGCGTTTGGCCAAAGCAGAAAACATTTGACCTCTAAATACACTTGCAAAGCAATTTTTTTGCTATATTTTGTCCGTAGCTTCTCGTGTCATGGATCAATCTTCCCTCTTCCCCTCCCTCTCTTAATTCTGCTTTTAATAAGATGTTTATGATCATACACCTCCATCCTCCATGATTTACCCAGGGTGGTTTTCCTGCTTCACCTCTGCTTTTCTCACTGTGAATTATTCATGTCTGCCTGCTGGGGAGCCTTGGAGAGGGCTCTTTCATCAGAAACCCTTATCCTCCCGCGCATCCTTCGGCGCCTTACAGCCGGTGTGGGAACACAGCGTCGGTAATTGCACCGCTAAGTTCAGCGGCCAAAAAAGCTGCGTGGTTATGTTGGAAATACATCACAGTGTTTGAATTGTCAGGTTGCAGTTTATTTTATGCAATTCAATTAAAGACGGGGATAAAAAAACAGGTTTTTTCTGCTTTCAGGGAGCTGGGCATCCCCCATAGCACACCGAGCATGGGGGGCTCTGGAGCTTGGGGTTGGCAGCACAAGCTTGAATTATTTTTCTCTTGGTGTTATGTTTAGGGAAATCGGTCATGGTGTTCACCTCGAGATGTAAAAATAAATGACTCCCGGCGTGCACAGTGACTTTCAGGACTTTCTTGTGTTATTTCATTTTTTTAATATTTTATTTCCACCTTTATTTTATATGTGCTGGCTGTCCAAGGTTTTGTGGAAGTGTATTTCCCGTGTAAAGGCCTGATGAAGCGCGTGCTGCAGAAGTTCACCTACGCATGTGCAAGTCGGTTTAAATCTGCCAATTGACATTTATGTATTTGTGTGGATGTGTGTAAGGTCAGAGAGGAGCGAGTGCTCGTTCATCTTACATGGGTGTGTATGCAGGGACGTGAATGAACGATCTTGGCTGCTTAAACCAACGTGGTAATGAAGACTATAACGGAATAACAGTAATAGCAGTAGTAGTAGTAGTAATAGTAGTAGTAGTAATAATAATAGTAGTAATAATAATAGTAGTAATAATAATAGTAAGAAGAAGAAGCAGCAGCAGCTTTTTTCCTAGGATTACAGAAATAGTTTAAAAGAGAACAGAGCTGGAAGAGAGGTTGATTTGTTTCCTGGTTGTCCTGTGATTTCACTATCAAAAGAAAAACTAAATCCTAGGTCCGTTAAACATCATTTTTCATGCTTTCTCCTGCAGAACACGGCCAGAGCCAGCTGTGCTTCTGCAGAACAGGGCCAGAGCCAGCTGTGCTCCTGCAGGACACAGCCAGATCCAGCTCTGCTCCTGCAGAACAGGGCCAGATCCAGCTCTGCTCCTGCAGAACAGGGCCAGAACCAGCTGTGCTTCTGCAGAATCCATTCCAAACCTGGCCTTTCCAGCTCCTTTCCATTGCTGCCAAACCTGTGCCTTGCCCAGCACCGTTGTGCAAAGGGGGATGTCTCAAGCATCCTTTTGTCCTCTAAAAGCACATTTCCAGAAGCCACACTGATATTTCGGTTTAAAGCCCTATCAGAAGGAGGGAGCCATGCAGGACCCCTGTGTCACACCATGGAAGCAGAGAAGGCAGCGGTGGGCGCTCCCAGGGAGGCTGGAGCCGGATGGGACTTCACTGCCTTCAAAGGCCACCGTGGCCGGGGACACTTTGATTCCCTGTTATCAGATGTTTCATCAAGAAAGACAAATTTAGAGGCCCTTTTGATATGTATTGGCTGCTCCCTACTCCTGGCTCCTTTAATGTGCAAATTAATTGCTGTGGTTTGTAATTCTTCTTTTGCGCTACCCATAAAAGTTGAGTAAGTCATCTTCTGAGAAAAATGACATCTATTTTAATTTTTATTATTGTAATATATTCCGCGGCAAAGCAGAGCCAAATGGCAGAGACTCCAGGCTTTTCCTGGGTGTAGTTCCTGTTACATGTGTGCCTGTTCTGTAGTCTGAATGATTTTAACATTAATTTAGTAGTGTTTTGATGTGTGAATCTGCATATAATATGTGGTCCTAGACAAAGCACTGCTTGCAAGTAGTCTCTTGAAGCTCCTATGCCAAAGTTTTAGTCTGTTTAGCAGATACAGTGCTCCATAACTCATGCTGCTTAACTTTGCCTAAAATTTTGCAGCCTTTAAGGTAGAAATCCAAGCCCTAAGGCATGAGGTTTGTAGACTCCCATCCTAGGAGGGACACCCCAGGTCCCATCGCCAGGGTGGCTCTGTGTCACCGTCCGGTCCTGCTGTCACCGCTCTGCGCCACCATTCACGTTCTGTGTTTAAAGAGAAGTGGAAGGACAAGAAGACAAAATAAATAATCTCTCTTTTCATATTTCTTACTGTCAAAACTGCTTTTTTTCTGATGGCTGAGTCTGCACCTCATACCTGCTGCCTTTCTGCCTTTCCTTACCGTCCCTTGTGGCCTCTCTGTTACCAAGACTTGAGCATTTTGTAGCCAGCTTCTGTGTTCGGCATTTCAGGATGGAGACAGCAGTTTGTAAAGCAGAGGACCGTGTTCTTCCAGCTGCTGCCAGTGGAAATGCAGTTAAACGCCCATCGGTGGCTCCTCAGAGGTGACCCCAGTGCCCACCAGTATCTCCTGACTGGGAGGAGATGTCCGTGTCCCATCGGAAGATGAAGTTTTGGGTTCAGGGAAAGGAGGATAAAAGCTTGGGGTGTTAAAAGCCTCACTCTAAAATGTATGAATATGAAAATAGATCCCATTAAAATACAGTGTGCTATTGAGGAAGGTGATGTGGTTCTCAGCACACTGGTGTGTGTATAAAAGAAGGATTGAGGGAGGACGAGGAGAGGGAGAAGAGACTCGGAGCCACGTGGAGTGGTTTGGGTTTTCTTCACCCATTTTGGCTTGTTGGGAATGGGTTTATTTCACATTAAAAATGAATCCTTTCCCCTCACAGACAGCAGCAAGGAATCAAGCAGACCCTCCTGCCCGCCCACCTTGATCCTACATACGGAGAGGAAGAGCAGCCCCGCGGAGAGCGACGGCGAAAAGGTCTGCGATGGAGTTCCTGCTGTTAAAAACCTCTTTACTCAGGGTTGTTTCCTGCAGTCGATTTTAAAGAGCTGCCTATTGAATTTATCGAGGTGCTTTGTAGGAGCTCAGTCACTGCGGTGTCAGGGTATCAGGGGAGGGATGCTCACGCTGCGATCTTCCTTATGCTGGAGGAGAAGTGAGTCTATGGGATGTGTGTGGAAACGGGGAGGTGACACAGCCCAGGGTAAAATCCATGTACTGAGGAGTTCAAGTGCAGAAGCAGCATCTGGGGTTTCCTCATCTCACTGCAATGGCAGGGATGTGCAGAGCTGCTTTTGCTCACTGGATCTGGTGCTGCTCATCGCAACGTCAGGCCCTGGGGCGAGGAGGAATGTTTTCATGGCCCTTCCCTTTTTGGTGTTACCAATTTAACAGTGCTGGGCACTTCTGTAGCCCCCCTTTACAGGTCCATCCATCAAAATGACAGGGGAATGTCCACAGGTAGCAAACGGTACGTGCAACATGCACTGCTGGCTTTCCTCATGTTTGCAGCTCTGTCGGTGCTTGGGTACGTTCCTCAGGGCTTTAAGTTGTAAAATGCTTTCCGAATGAAGACCTCTGGCCATCTGCCTTATTATTTTTTAATTAAGTACGTGCTTCTCGTGTTTCGGTACCGCACGGAGCTGGATCACTGCCTCCCTCCCACACCTCCCCCTTGCAGGTGGTTTCTGTGAGCCGCTGCAATAAAAGCTGTCCTTCAGCCGGTGAAACACCGCCTGTACTTGTCAACCGTGTAGTACAACCCCAACGCGGTGCCTGTTGCTCCGGCCCCATGGCCAGCCACACACCCAGCCCCATCACAGGGGGCTTGATGGGGACAGGGGTGCAGCGAGGTCCCTTCCACCTTGGGGACCATCTCCATTCCTTCTCCTCCACTGCCCCAAGTGAGCTGTGGGCATGGGCAGCAGCCCCTCTGCTGGGTTTTCATTTGCTTTGCCATAAGTGGGATGACATTTTGTATTATTTCTCATTTATCTAGGCTGTTTTTGAGGTAGGTGGTTGTTCATAAAGCCACTCGGATAATGGCAATAAGAGTAATCCACTTGGCATTGAGGGGAGTGATTTGTGTAACCAGAACAACCTCCTCCAGTGGCTTCATTTGCTGACTCATCTCTATTTGTCTCTCAAGGATCATCCTTTCAAACTTATGAATGAGGATGGCAGCACATCCAACGGCAACAAGCCTGTGGCATCCACACC
>NW_010160302.1:0-607 GCF_000695765.1 Mesitornis unicolor | reverse complement strand
ATCACGGTGGAAAGCGAATGCCGCCAGTCGGCGTTCACCAGCGCCTCTCTCTTCCCAAACACGCGTCTGTGCTCTGGGATGTGGGGAAAACTGCAGTAGCAATGCTGGCTTGAGTGGATCCGAGTGGAAATACAGGATTTCTAAGGAATGCTCATGCTTTTGGGACTAGATCCTCTTTCTCTCCTGGTTATTTCATTGGTGGTTTGGGACTCTTGCTGTCTTGCGAGATTGATGCTGACTGTGGGTTGTGTTGCTGGAAATAGGTTGTGTCTCAGCCTCTGGGTTTCCTGACCGTGCTGGGTAACTAAAGCTCTCGTGTTGTTTTTAAATAGATAAAAACTTTCTTCTCTGTCTGTCCTCAGTGCTTGGCTAGAAGGATTTTGGATCTTTTATCTCCTTTAGCCATATAATAATTAGTTTATGCTTAGTGGCCAGCATCTCTGTTGGGCCGTACCTTTTTGTTCCCGTTTGGTCCCAGCCATTATTTGGTACTATTATACTGTGCCATTTTGCAAACCAGTAAGCACAGTCCGATGTCCCACTTAATCTTAACATTACCTGCCTTATGAAATTAAAAAAAACCTATAATATAATATAATATAATATA
>NW_010160301.1:0-2007 GCF_000695765.1 Mesitornis unicolor | reverse complement strand
TCCCTGGAAGTGTTCAAGGCCAGGTTGGACAGGGCTTTGAGCAACCTGGTCTAGTGGGAGGTGTCCCTGCCCATGGCAGGGGGGTAGGACTAGGTGATCTTTAAGGTCCCTTCCAACCCAAACCATTATATGATTCTATAATTTTGGTTCTATCACCTACTCAAAATTCAGTGTTCAATCTTGGGCGAGTTCTTTGTTTGAGCAGTAACATTGTTGGAAAGTATGGAGGAAAATAACCTCCACAGAGTGATTATTAAGGATTCATATTTACTGTTGCTGAGGTATTGTCATGGTTTCGGGCTGGGCTGGCCAAAAATCCTGGACAGATGCAGAAGGGAAAAGAGAATAAGGGAGAGAGACTTTATGGTTTGGAAAATAAAACTAACAGATTTAATAAAACAATTATACTAATACTACAGGATAATAATGTAAATAGGAAAATAATGAAATATATACAGATATGTACAAATTTATATATACAAAACCAATATGAAATCCTCCCCCCACCCTCTCCCCAATGACGAATACGTCACCAGAGGCTCTGCTGAGCAGAGCACTGGAAAAGTCCCAGATTGAACTCAGGAGCAGGTGGGAGCAGGATGCAGGAACACATGAATCAGGATCAGCGACAGACGAACTAGCAGGGTTCTTCTCGGTGTTCGGCCATTGCAGGATCGAGATAGACAGAAGGGTCCAAAATGGAAGAAGGGATCGAGACCCTCGTGATCCCTTGGCTTTATATCGAGTATGATGTATGTGGGATGGAATACCTAGTTGGTCAGTTTTGGGTCCGCTTCCCCCCCCTGTAGGCGCAGACACGGCACCCATGGTGAGACAATTGGCCTTGAACATTATCAGTACACACTGTCTGGGAAAAAAACATCTTCCTAGTGCTAGTTTTCAGCAAGTTCAGCCATTTAGAAGAGATTGAGCTGAAAAGTAAAATCACTAAATAGAACATTAGTTCTATTTAGCTCAAACCAATACATAACGTTACTAGTAGCAGGTGTAAAATTCATATATTAAAAACTTTAATAAGTAAATGTTCATGTGATTGACATCAGATAACAGGAGCAAAATTAAAATAATAAAAATGGTAATACATGTATAGGCCTCTCACACAGCCCTTTTATCAATAGTCCTCAGTTTCCTACAAATGAAGTGATAATCATTATGTCTGTTTTGCACATTAGGAGTTTGAGGAGGTTAGTTTCACTAGATTACCCAACCAACTCCACTGTTTAAAACAAAGGACATAACTGCAACAAGCAGCAAAGATTACACTTGGTTTTCAGACTGTAGCATCTTTTCCCTTGCTTAGGATGCCAGCACGCTAGCATTAACACTTTTTTTTAATAAAATTAACCAATAAGCCAATCTCATTGTTGTCTCTACTACTTTGGATGAAATGACATCCCAAGTGGCAGCAGTAGTACTCAATGTCTATAGCACAGCTCAGTAGAACAGGGTGCCAAACAGTTGCAAAACTTTTCCCATTTCAAGTCAGGAATGAGCTAGCATTCAAAACATGAAAGAGAGAGGTGTTATCTTTTTGTCTGAATCAAAGGATCAGAGCAGCCAAGACAAGCAACCACATCAAAGTGAGCCAGACATTTGTCTGGGAAATCTTTTCGTGTCACTAATGTGTTACAGATTAGAAATTAAATATCCAGTATTTCTATGAGTTGGGGTTTTTTTCATCTGACACTGGGCAATTTGTGATGAACATTCTGGTAAATCATTAACATTTTTATGAAAAAATGCAGTTGTTAACTGAAAAAGAAAGCCTGCTGTCTGCTAGTCACAGAAGACATCTAGATTTCCAATCAATGTCCTAAAACTTGAGATGTAGAATGAGTGTGTGATTGAGTGAGTGAGTAAAGGGTGTTTTCCTTATGTTTACATTTCTGATTTGGGTGCTATGAATGGTACCATTCATACTGTAAGATGTGTCAGTCTGAGTCATGTTAAAACACTGTGGAGGTCGTGGGGAAGATGGGACCTCTG
>NW_010160300.1:27553-31568 GCF_000695765.1 Mesitornis unicolor | reverse complement strand
TTCTGTGATTCTGTGATTCTGTGAATTCATAAGTGCAACCATTCCCCTGGTTGCCTTTCAAGTCAATTGTAATACTCCTGGAGGCTTCAGTGGCATTTGACTTTGGTTTTCATTTGAATCCACCAGCAATTTTGCCATCAGCCTTGGTGTAAACAAGATCAGGATCTAAATCATTGTTGTGGTTTAAGCCGGCAGGCAGCTGAACAGCACCGAGCCTTCTCCCCCGCAGTGGGAGTAAGCCCTGCTCAGCAACAACTAAAACATCAGTGTGTTATCAACATTATTCTCATCCCGAATCCAAGCGCAGTATTATACCGGCTACTAGGAAGAAAATTAACCCTATACCAGGTGAAACTAGGGTAGGTTTTCAGCCAGCATAATTTACCCTTATTGCAAGATAGGGCTGTAGCAATTCCACTTTCAAGCTGCAACAGTTTGCACCATGGATTATGACAATTCTGCCTTAGGGGAAGGATAAATTGCCCCGTATGGTAATTTTTATCTGTGTAAGATCTGCCCCTTGTCTTAAAAACTACCGATTCAGGTGGAGCTTGCAATCATGTGCATTAAACACCTCTTTCCATTAGACTGAAGCCAACAGGGCTTTTGTCACTACATCAGCAAGGATAAAATACAGCTCTTAATTGAATAATGAGAGAAAAAGTCCTGTAGGAAACCACATGTTTCAAAAGAGAAGACAATATCAAACCTATAACATCTGATGTGAAAAAATATTTTGCCCTTTATTTACTGATGGTGTGGTTACAGATAGCAAAAGGGAAATATTTAAAGTTATTATAGACAGTAAATTCTTATCTCTGGCTTGTTTCTTTAATTACCTCTATAAAAAAGCTGAAAAAATAACAGTAATTTAAAAAAAAAAACACCTTCCGAGAAACAGATTCTGACAAAAAAAGCAAAAACAAAATAAACCAAACCAAAACAAAACAACAAAATAAAAGAAAAGCCCAAACACTCATCTGCCAAAGGAGACTTATGCGTACATGAGCTGAAGCTTGATGTCAGAAAAATTTCACTGAAGAGAAGGTTTACAAACATGACGTAACTCTGACAAGCTGGGCTTTGTATCTTGGCAAAGGAAAGTTTAAGAAAATACCCATGTGCATGGGCACACACACAAACAAACACACATCCATATTGTATGTTGGATTTAAAGGCTTATTGCTCTAGAAAACTTATTGAAAGAGATCATGTGTCTCATCTTGTCTCTGTTTAAAAATAGAGCACTTATACGTGATTTTATTAGCTTGTTTTAGGATTACCTTAATCCTGCCCAAAATTTTTTAGCACTTCCCCATTGTGCAATTTGCAATGGTAATCTGTTTATGGAGGGTGATGTTAGAATAACTGTAAATATCTTTCCAACAGAACCCAAACAATAAAAACAAAACCTGCAGCTTAATGGAGCTTTGGTGTGCTGAAAAAAAAGCTCAGTTAAGCAAACACTGCAATGGGTAACACTCCACATCGTGTTGGAGGAAGTTGCAAAGTGTAGAATAAACCCAAGGAAATTTCTGTCTGCTGGGAAAATTCTGCCTTGATTTAATTTTCATGTGAACTCGTGGGTACAACTGAGGATGATTTGGATCCTTTTGTGGTTTTCTGCATAGATGTAGTCATTTATCTTAAAGATTAAAACAAACTACATTATTTTTTATTTTATTTGGAGATGATTTTGAGGCCTTTCTTGCAATTATTTTAATATGGTCCTAATTTTATGAGTCTGGTGAAGTCCACTGAGTCTGTGTGTAGGTCAGGCAATGGATGCAGGTATGGATATGGACACCCCATTTTGTACCAAGGTGTCCAAGTCCTCTCCTGACCTGGTTAGAGATAGGTAGGGATGTTTTACACCCCCCTATTTAATCCATGTACACAAATTTGCTTCACATGGCAACTGGGTTTGTGAGATCTGTGTCTACTTGGAACTCTTGTCCATAGAGCATCACATCAGTTAAGGCATTCTCAGGCCTTCTGGATTGGACATAGCTTGGGTGTCTTGCAGAGACATACTACCACATAAAAATATGGTTAAACTTATTCCATTTAGTAGGTAAATCAATCAGTAACCTTACCTATTTGGAACTGAAAGACTGATAATGAGAACTGAGTTAACTCTAACCTGTCCAGTCCAAGAGTGAGTAAATTCCACATACTTGGCTGTACACTGAATTCCAGAACAGGTGTTTTGCCATTGAATTCAAAGGCTGTTGAACCACAACCTCTTGACATCAAGTGTTAAGCCATGAACAAGTTGCAGCCTAGACTTGAGGAGAAGGCCTGTGGAACTGAGAGGCTTCACAGCAAAGGCAGTGGAAAGCTGAGCAGAGAGATGACACTTGAGCCTAAGGTCTTTTAAAGGGAATAGGATATTCTGGTTTGATAGTGTGGATCTTTGAGACAACTGATCTACATTAGAATAAATGCACAACTGTGCCTCTCTTCCTCCCTTCTTCACATATCCCTTCTTCATCTACACTTTATAAATCAATTGTTACTGTTTTACTACAGATCTGAGTCTCCACAAACACCGTACACTCAGTGCACAGCATAAATTGTTTGGCCTTCCAGGTGCTGCCAAACAGCCAACACAAAATTATCCACCACAATTTTCTCAACAGTGGAATAAAATCTTCCTGAAAGGGAAGAACTAAAAATACACTTGGCCAGGGAAGTGGATGAGAGATGAAGGAAGGGGTGGGGGGAGGGGGAAGGTGGGCTCATTAATCTGTTCTAATAATAAATCGTTATCACTTATGCATTTCAGTTATTCCTTCAGCCTCCACGTTCTATATTTAAATACATCTGCTTCACACGTGCTTTGCCAATTAGCTGGTGATATTAACTGTTCAGCACTATCTATTAACACATGGCACTGCCAAATAACATGAGAGTCAAGCTTGACCATAAGAGACAGTCATTCATGAAGCACACATTTCTCTCCGTAACTCAGAAGCAGGAAGATAGGAAAGCGGCACAGCAATTGACCTAGGTTGTACATCAAGGCTAAATAGACACAAAGTAAATTACAGACAAGTAAGACAAGCTACTAACTGTTCTTTTAGCAGCCCATAATGTCAGTAATTCTATTACGATGATTGCTGGTTATGCAATGCAGTTACCATGTAATTTTAACTTTTTTTTGCCTGTCTCTGTCTGTGTGTTATTCTGCACTGTAAAATTTGCAGCCCGGTGATGGGATAGATACATATAGGGGCCAGAAAGGGTCATTTTGATCATCTTGCAAGAGACAATTGCAAACCACATAAGCATGGGTCTTCCCTGAGCAGAGTCCTGCTTTAACTAGAGAGCAACATCAGAGCAGTTTATCTGGTCCATCATACCATAGAGAAAGGTATTGGTTTTAATGGTATCATAATGGTTTTAATCTGTTGCAACATGATAATGTAAGGGTTTTACAAACTGAGCTGGATAGAATTGAATTACTACTAAAACAACAGCTGTGCTTAGATGTCTGAATTAAGCACTAGATCTCCACTAATGGGAACCTGGATACTGCGAGCTGTAGCCCACCCTTTCCATTGCCTAACCGCATCTATACCCAACAGAAACGAGCTGGGATGTCCACCCTGTCTTTTCAATGCTTCTCCAGAAAGGTGTGGGCCACCCCTGGATTTTGCATCATTTCTACTAGTCTTGTGCAGATGTTTTAGATGCTCTATAGTGTTTCAGTTAAAAAGCAACTAAACAGAGTCCCCACAGTTACAACGGGAGAAGACTACCCTTCGTATTTCCAAGTTAAAACTAAGCTGAGCTATGGAGAAACATGTTGTGGCAATGGACAGAAGCACAGAGCAAGAAGGAGAAAAGAAAATCGATCTCTTGTCAGCCCATCACTTATTCCCTGAAGGACACTAATGATAAAATGGGTATGGAATTTAATTTTTGTGATACTCTTGTGAAGAAGGGTTTGCTGTCTCCGCTTGGAGAGCATGGGAGAGGTGCATTTTGGGTCAGGCTCTGGTTAGGCCTC
>NW_010160300.1:22848-27522 GCF_000695765.1 Mesitornis unicolor | reverse complement strand
ATTCCTGCTCTGCTGCCAGTTTCCTGAAAGACCTTGGCAAGTCACTAAAGGTGGGATTCATCTCCCTTATATTGTATCCATATTTTGTCATCTCAGCCGTGCAGGTCACTGAATAGATGCATACGACAAGAAGGCTGGATCAGTCTCTGGAAGTGCCTCTCTCTGTCAAGGATCCCTAGAAGAAGTTTGATTTAGCATAGGTGAGACTGAATGACTGTTTTGACAATTAAAGGAAATAAAGTGGTGGTATGCCCTTTACCCATTTTTTGTCTTTCATTTTGTAATCTTTCTCCTGTTTCTCAGGGCATAGCTGACAATAACAGAGAAAATGCTGAGCTGCAGCTAGACACAGGGAAGTAACTGCTATCAGATAGGGTATTTACCCAAAAATGGGTAAATCTATGAGAATTTTACCCTTTTGAAAGAAAAACGCTATTATGATCTCCATAAAGATCTCTTTTCCAGTACTGATCAGTACTAATTTGATGCTAACTTTCTTCAAATCATAAAACATTATGCTCAAAACAGTTACAATGCACACACAAACCTGTGTTTTCATTTAGTTATTATTTTATGCCCAAAGAAGGTTAAAGCCCCAAACAAGGAAAAAAAACAATGATTAAAATATTATTCAAACTATCAAATGTAAGGAAAGTTCAATTCCATGGTGAATTTAAAACCAGGAACAAATTTCTGTTATTTTGTAAATTTTCACTGTGTAATTATTGACAGACCATAAGGTTACATGAAGTTGCTTGGAGGAATAGGCAGATGAGAACCAGGCTCATTCTAGTTGTTTGAATTACTGGCACATGGAAAACTGATGAAAAAATAGAAATATACAACTTCCAAGAAGAATAGTTGATACTTTGTGATGACATTAAAGAGCCTGCTCACAAATAGATGGATTGAGGTTGCCTAAAGACAGGTGCTTGGATGTTTCAGTACTCTGGAGAAGGTAAGAGATCTCCATGACATGATGCAGGATTTCTGGGAGCCTTGCCTTACCCCTGCAGTTGCAGCATCCGGTGATAGTGCAATATGTCATATATATGTCTGAAATGCCTGTGTTGAGGTAAATGAAACCTACTCAGTATGACAAAACCAAAACCCAACAGTTATTTGGAATTAAGACCTATTCTACATATGCAGATGGCATGAGCATTGTGCAATGGCTGAAGGCAAACGATTGCATTTAACCATGCAATGTTAGTGGAAGGTATTTATACTATCCATCTTTAAATAGCTACACTAGAAAGCTGAACACTGTGAACTGCCTCTGTAGACATGAGAAGAAGAAGGACACGATTTGAAGGAGAGGTCTGTAGCATGCTTTACATGATGTTGTGAAGAAACTTTCCTTTCCTTGTTGGCTACAAGTAAACTCTTTACTTCAGATAGACTCTAAGCTAGATGGCTATGGTCAGACTGCAAATACTGGTCCTTCTCTGGTCTCAAAAGCTGATTCTTTGCAGCATCAAATTCTTCACAGATGTTTACAGACCTACACAAGACAGTAGGTCCTACAAGTTTTGAAATCCTAATCCTAAATTTGACACTGCTTCTCCTGTACTGTGGGAAACTCACATAAGCACCTCTTACTGATTTGTAAGAAGAGATGACTGTGCATAGCTACCTTCTCTGTCAAGTTCTGGGAAGGATTAGGGATACAGTAACTTAAAAGCCCTTTGAAGTATAACCCAAAAAAGTCATTAAAAGGCTAAGGCATATTGTAAATGAAAGTGGTCATGGAACATGTTGTAGAAAGACAAATCATACCAAGACACTTTATAGAGCACATTATGAGAGCTGTGCAGCCCTGAATGAAGCGAGCCCCCACACATAGACTCCACTTATATGTGTATAGAGATGGCTGCAGGAAGCTAAAATGTACAGAAGCATCAGTCCACAGTGGCCTGCAGGGGCAAAATCATACCGTGTTAGAAAAAATTCATGGCACATCTGTCTAGTTGGCATGGCAGATGTCTGAGTTGCATCTCTGAATGCAGGCAAGGATGGCTGCAACTCCAAAACACCAACAGAAGCCTTCAGGATCTAAACCCTTCTGCAGGCATTTGTAGTTGAGAAAAAAAGGAGATCGGCTGGGATCATGAAGGATGGCTTCAGCATAAGAGGTGGTTTTACCTGTTTTCCAGTCACTCTAGATGTTAGGGATGTACCCCGGATAGACATATAGCAATGTCTGCTTGGGGAAAAGACACACAAACTGTCTTAGATGAAGTCTGTGACAGAGACCAATACAGAAAAAAGCCACTTCTGTTTGGTACCTTGAGAGGTTGCAGATGGTATAGAAGTGACAAGTGTCAGAGGTAAAGTGAGAAAGTTATGGCAAAAATGAGATCAGAGCCAGAGTTCCCTAAAAGAAAGAAAAGTGTCTACATCTTGCAACATGCACATTATAAAGTTTTGAAATGGCTTTCCTTTAGGTTTTAAATAGGAGTTACCTGGACTTTATTTCCAGACAATTTGATGTCCTATGCGCTTTCGGAAAGGACTCAATACTAAAACTAGTCTGAAATCCATGGAAATGAAATTATCACATATTGCATACTGGACACATGGAAAGCCCCTGCTGCCCATTTCTCCCTTGTCAGCACCTCCAGGTTGTGCTTAGGGATGAAGGTAAGAGCTGATTGACTCGATCTGTCATGACGAACCTGGGACTGAAGGCTTGTGGGAGCATCTGTTGCTGTGTTGGAGATGAGGAAGAGTAATCCAATGAAACCTAGACCAGTCGGGACATGCTGGAACCTGTCACACGTTATGTGACCTGTTAAACTGATATGACCCTACCACTCCAGCTAAAGCATGGAGTTTCATGCTCTGGATGCGAAGAAATCTGAAAGTTCTCCAACAAGCTCTGGATCCATCCTACTGGGACTTGAGAGGTGTCCTCCTCTTCTCAATTGTTCAAAGGGGTACTCTGAATGCAAATCTGAGCATTATGCAGGATGAAGTCCAAGTCTCTTAGTAATAATTCATTTCTGCTCTATTTTGAAATTCTGCCTGAATTAAAAGCTATTAAAACTTAACTTCTTCATTAACAGATTTTATTTGAAAACCTTTGCCAACCTTTTATTCCTAAAAATGATCTGTTAACTCTATTCCTTGTAAAAGTGCAATTCATTATTACTGGGGATAAAAACAACGTGTAACCCCTTTGTGATCCTTCTTATAGGGACTGTGAAAATAATTAAGTCACTTTGCAACAAGCACACCTGTGAAGCAGGTAAACACTTATTAGCTCACTTTTAAAAATTAATTTTAAAATGTTTATAGTGTTCTGTGCACCTTTTCTTTTCCTTGAAGGCACAGAGAGATGAAGCAACTGTATCCATATTATGAAATTAGAATGCAATTATTGCTTTAAGTAAAACAAAGCTCAGCCTCACACAAAAGGTGTGGAAACTCAAATTGCTAAATGATCTGATCGTAGTCACACTTGGTAATCAGCTCCAGTGTTTTTTTGGCAGGGCCCTGCTATGAATTATGATGGGAAAATTAAAAGACATGTCTTGTCCCATGCTGTTGCCATGTAAATGTGTCCTTCATGTGGAGATATAAACACTGGAAAGATCTTGAGTTATGCTGCCTGTGAGTAATTAATTGCCATCTCTATAAGCATGCTGTTTGCAGTTGTAAAAAATAGGAAAATTACACCTTTTGTTCAAGATTTGACAATGCGGAAGAGCCCTGCCAGACCTGTCTTGTTTAATCATGTTAGCTCAGCAGCAAAACGAACAGCTTCTTTTAAAGTTCTGAGTTCCTGTAGGAGGAGGTTGTAATTTGGTGCGTGCTCACTTCTAAGCCGTTTGCGCGGTTGTGCCATGAGCATGAAGAGCCTTGAAGGGTTCCCAGACTGCATTGTTCTAAGGAGAAAGCAGTCTTTAAGTTGTCGTGTTTCTAAGATACCCACATGTGCCTCTTCGTAAAGTCAGAATATGAGCCCCGTTATTGTTAACCTTTGTGCCAGGGTTTGTATACGTTCACACAAGAGATCATCCAAGGACTAAGAAAATGCAAGGAGATATTGTCCTCTCTGTGAAACATTCTGGGGGTGGGAGACACAGAGAGATTAGTGTCCTCATGATCATACAGCAGGTCCGTGGCAGAGACCCAAGGCAAACCAAAGCAGGCTGCAGGAGGTGGCTGGGTGGGTATTTAGGTTGCAGGTTGCAGGCAGGTCTCCTCCGCCACCTCCAGATCTCTGCGTCTCTCTGCCTCAGGTGTGCCAACAAACACCTGTGTGTCAGCACATCCAGGTGAAGGGCTGGCCAAATGTGTGCAATAAGAATGAAAACTGGGCCAAAGAGATCCAATCTGGATCTGAGAGCAAGCACTGGGCAATTAAAATTTAATATATTTATTGGTATTTATGAGTATATAAATTTAAAAAGAGGCCCTGTCTTGCCTAAGGTAGCTATAGATCATTCACCTCTGTCTGCATAGTCTGGTTTTCAGACCAACCCAGATACTGGTCAAGATTATGATTTTCAGGAATGATTGTGTGTGAGAGAGAAAGTAGAGTGGCTGAAATTTGCTCAAACTTTTCTTCCTGATGCCACCACTTCATTACAGCCCTTGGCAAAAGCCATAATCAAGGAGGATGGAGGACAGGACTCAGGCATGCTTGGTGCCATTCACTATCTCTGC
>NW_010160300.1:0-22817 GCF_000695765.1 Mesitornis unicolor | reverse complement strand
GGGAAAGAGAAAGAAAAAGGAGAACTACAAAACTTGCTACCTCTTATACCACTCTAAAGAGACACTCTCTCAGAGAAGAAAGCTGCAGAAGGTTTTTTGAGTAGCTAAAGAAGGATGCCTGACTTGACACATAGCCCAGGCCATAACATGCTTTTAAGTCTGGTTTGAAAGTAAGCATGCCCTTCAGGGGTAAAATACTCAGTGTTTATTTTTAAGTGTCCAGCAATAGGGAAAATTCCTTTTTGAAAGCATGAGTTTGCTCTTCTGATTGTTAACTGTGTTCGTGGTTAAAACCTACTTCTTTCCATCTGAATTTTTCTGTCTCTTGTTTTTGTTTATTGGATGATTTTTACACTGCTGCCCTAAGAAAATTATCATCAAATGTATCTTTGGCATGTAGGTGTATACAAGTTGAAATCCAGTCATTGCTAAGCCTTCTCTTTGATAAAAATACAGACTGAGTTCATGGCGTCTTTCATGCCAATGCAAGCCCATGTTTCAATATTTCATCATTCCCCTGACTGACCAAGGTGTGAACAAAGGGCTCATGCCTGAAGGGAAAATTATAGCCATAAAGAATACACACCTATAGATTAAAAAACTCTTAACCCATGATGTACCCTGGACACTCAAAAGCAATGTAGGAGTTATAGCTCCTTTCTCCCCAGCTACATTTCCCATTAACACTCCCTATTATGCTATATGGTCCGTATTTTGTTGTGATAATTGTTCACTTTCTTCTCATCAAAGCAACATCCAGCCTTCAGATTTAAGTGGATTAGTAGTTAACTGTAGTTAACAGCAGTTAACTGTTTTTCACTAATCTCTATCAACTGATTCCTGCAGGTCAGGACAATGTGTAGGAAGTCCTGTACCATCTCTGGGCAATGTCCTCAGAGCTCTGAAAGGCAAAGGCAAAAGACATCCTAGGGGGTGGTTGTTTCAGTGCTCCCAATTCCTCCATATTTTTCTTTATGTGAGGATGTTACTAGGCTTTGTTTGTTGCCTCTTTAGTATCATGTCTGCATTTGTTTATTCTTCAAGGTTGAAATAGAGCCGTTCAGGCAGAAATGGTCCAACTCTGAGTCCTGGCCCAAGCATGTGTTATGTTCTGCTTCCTAGAACAGAGCTGATGTGTCAGACATTGTTAAGAGAATTCAAATTTCACCATTTTTTCTTTAAAACTAATGAGAAGTAAAGGAGCACCCTACCAGCCCTCTTGTACTCTCTGAATAATCCTGTCAGGTTTGCCTATGGACTTTCACGTCTCATCAGTCTTGTTGCATCTACTTGGTATTAAATCAGATAAACCAAAATATTATGAAACGAAGGATGCTTATCCTGGTGGGAGAGATCCACCCAGAACTAATGAGACGTGGAGCTTCGAGTGAGTTACAAACTACACATGCAGCAAAATCAAACATATGCACAATGCTCTCACTGCGTGCTCTCCATTCACACTAATCTACCATATTTGGCTGACACAGACTTCTTCATCTTTCAACAAATTGAAAACATGGGGCACCTTCACCTTGACTCTGACCCGTGCAGCCACAAGGATGTAAAGGAAATAATTTCAGAATAAAAGCAGTGGTGTGTATAAGAGGAAAACAGTTGTACATTTATCAAGTAAGATAACCCATGTCCCAAAGCGTTTTCTTCCCATGTTTTTAATTTCTACAGTGGGAGCAGGAGGTGCTGAGGAACTACAGCATTCCTGACAATGGGATGTTGAGTCTTGGGGAACTATTTGCTAAAAGTGCACAAGATCATTGCTTGATGCTTCACGCTGGGCACTGACAAACGCATGGACTTCGTGTATTGCCTGTCCAAGAGAAACAGTCACTACTTTTAGCTAGCAAAGAGAGAACCAGAGAAACTCCAGTTCTATGGATTTGGCACATCCAAAGAATATATCAAACTACATTTTTTATGGTTTGTGTCTGATCAGACAACTTTTTCATTTTAAAGCATGGACACCGTTCACCATGGTGCTTACTTAGATACCCAACTTTACTGAAGTCTATGAGGTATCTTCGCACAGCAAGAAGATTTGCTTGGGTAGAACTCTGTCATATTTCACAAGCTCAGGATCTTACTTTACTTTGTAGAAATTTTTGTTGTAGATTTTTGCAACAAACTGCTCTCATTACAGAATCACAGAATCACAGAATATTAGGAGTTGGAAGGGACCTCAAAAGATCATCCAGTCCAACCCCCCTGCCAGAGCAGGATCACCTAAACCAGGTTGCAGAGGAACACATCCAGGCGGGTTTTGAATGTCTCCAGAGAAGGAGACTCCACAACCTCTCTGGGCAGCCTGGGCCGTGCTCTGTCATCCTTACAGTAAAGAAGTTTTCCCTCATATTCAGATTGCGCCTCCTATGCTCCAGCTTGCACCCATTGCCCCTTGTCCTGTCATTGGCTGTCACTGAGAAGAGCCTGGCTACTTCCTCCTGACACTTGCCCTTTATAAATTTATAAACAATAATGAGGTCACCCCTCAGTCTCCTCTTCTCCAAGCTAAAGACACCCAGCTCCCTCAGCTGCTCTTCATAAGGCAGATGCTCCACTGACTCCATCATCTTTGTGGCTCTGTGCTGGACTCTTTCAAGCAATTCCCTGTCCTTCTTGGACTGAGGGGCCCAGAATTGAACACAATATTCCAAATGTGGTCTCACCAGGGCAGAGTAGAGGGGAAGGAGAACCTCTCTTGACCTACTAACCACAGCCCTTCTAATACACCGCAGGATGCCATTGGCCTCCTTGGCTGCAAGGGCACATTGCTGGCTCATGGTCATCCTGCTGTCCACCAACATCCCCAGGTCCTTTCCAGCCACTCATCCCCAAGCCTGTAGCGCTGCATGGAGTTATTGCGACCAAAGTGCAGGACCCAGCACTTGTCCTTGTTGAAGCTCATACAGTTGGCCTCAGCCCATTGATTCAGCCTATCCAGGTCCCTCTGCAGAGCCTTCCTACCTCAGGCAGATCAACACTCCCTCCCAACTCAGTGTCATCTGCAAACTTGCTGAGGGAGCACTCAATCCCCTCATCCAGATCATTGATAAAGATGTTAAACAGGACTGGCCCCAAAACAGAGCCCTGATAGCTCATGGCTATCAGAATGCATGTGACTTTCCCATGAGTCCATTACTTATAGTTTAAAATGTGGATTTTAAAAACCTGAAAGATTCTCATATGCTTTTGTAGACAAATTGCTTACTTATTTACCTAATATCTGTTATGCTGAGTGTCTAATATTCTGTGGGTTATTTTTCCTAATGCAGCTGTCATATGTAGTATAGGTGGATCTGTTAATAAAATGTTATTAACACTGTCCAGCACTTCCTGTTATAAGACTCCTTTTCTGCCACTTGTAATTATCTGTAATTTTCAAATTTGAACTGAGAAGGCCAGAAGGAGTTACTAAGATGTTATTAAGCTGTTACATGCTTTAGATTGGTGTACATTGCTTATTTTAATCCAGTACACTCAAATGAGCAGGAGTCATTGCTATGGCTCAGTCTGAGCTGAACTGAAATGGCAGGGAAGTAGGTGGCTTCAGGCTACCATTGTGGGGCTCATAGACTCCTTGTTATCCCTGCAATGCCCTCAGTGTGATCAGAAAGAGCAAGGAGCAGACATCTATGAGTGCCATTGCCCTGTAGGCTCCACCAATTGTGTGGTCTGGATCTTCATTCCTCAGATACTCAGCTTGCCTGGAGACACCTGCATGCCAAAACCTAAAAATAGATGTCTCCATCTGTGAACTAAATCCTACCCTCCCAAAAGTAGGTGAGAAGAATCCTACCTCAACACTCCAAACCATATAAATGTTGGAAAATCATCACATTTCAAGAAAAAAAAATTGTATTTTGCTGGAATATTTCCAATAAAATTTAGCAAGGAGAACCATGGAAAAGCCCAGGAGGAATCCAATCATTTTGTCATCAGCAGGTAATAAATAAGGGCAGAGAAGACCACCCACCAAGCAATGAAGATAAAACACAATTTTAGAGTGAGAACTGGCCAATCTGCAATCTGAATAAGGGAAAAAGACTTTTGGATTGTAATACATGTGCAAAAAAGGGTATGAAAACTGAGAGGAGTTTTATGTGGGTACGTGTAGGTAACCAAAGCTCCACTGTTACCACACCAGGATGACCATGTGCGGTCAGTAGGATGATTACACTGTGGTGAGCAGCACGATGATGTAGGTATACAAGTTTAGAGGCAGGTCTGGCTTCCTTCTGGCTGGCTCATATGGACAGAGCAAGTCCAGGCCTGTGTGTAACTTCTCCTTTATACAACCAGGTTCTTTTTCCATCACTGAAAGTGTTGGAATTGTTCTTTAATGGAATTTGTAGGTGGAATCATAAATAAACTCAGACTTTTTAGGTACTGAAGTCTGGACTATCTCTACCTCCAGTGAGATTATTGAATGTTTTACAAGAGGCATCAGTGATAGCAGAATTAACCTAATGTAAAAGGTTGAGAGACAGTTAGTATTTATGGTAGGCACAATACACAACATTTAATCTCCTGTTGGCTTTAAGGAGAAATTTTCCAGTGACTTCAATAATGTTCTGACTTCTTAAATAACTGAAGAGTAAATGAAACCTGTGTTAAACTGTAGCTTTGATTAAGTGACGGCATCTCACTGCTTATTAACCAAAATCATACTAACGTCTCTGAGGACAGTATAAGGGAACAGAAATACCTATCTGATGTCTTCTGTTATGCAGTTTTGGTTATTGTAGTCACTTAGCTTGAGTTTCTATTTTTAGGTTTTCCCAAAGAAATAATAATGTTTCCCTATGTCATTTAAGTATAATTAGCTTGAATAAAAAGTGGGTACAAAGAGAGATTCGTACTGTTGAGTTTTTATAAGTTGAAGGGTAATCAATCTGATTAGTTAATGATTAGTTAATATATCTTCCGCTAAAAAAACTAAGTGAGGAAAAGTAGTTTAGATGTTACTCTGCTAAATTCATTCCTTCTTATTCATTAGTGGATTAACAGACCAGCTTTAGTTGCTTTGGAAAAAGCTGAACATAGGCCAAAGGAAGAGTGAGAGACATTGTGGCTATTTCTTATTGTTGTATATACATTTGCAGTCAAATATATCACATCTGTAAGATAAATATGTGCATTAAAATCCATGCGGAGTTCAGCTATATTGTTCTTACAGCAACTGTAAAAGCTTTGACAAAGATATGGAGGTCTTTTTAGCTGAGGCACTGCAGAAGCACGTAACAGATGATCTCTTTGTCCAAAGACTTATAATCTAAAAAGAAAAGTTCACAAAAAGTGGAAGAAAACAGTCTGATATCCAGTGGGAAAAGTGAGATGCAGAGAAAACAAAATGTTAAAACTGGACCCAGTAACTAACTACTCACATGAGCCAAGCTCACGGCTTGGCTCCCCAGAAGCTGCAGTTTGCATATTCCTCAGGAGTGAAAATCAATCCATTTCAATGTCCATATTGTTTGACTTCAATGGCTCTTTCTAAAACTGTTTTGTTTCTTTTTCTGCACTCTTTAGTTTCTGTTAATTCCTTTATTAGTTTTCCTATTTCATGATACTTTTGGCAAAACATTAAATTATCCACTGATATTCTTCTTTTTCCTGTTTTGTTGTGGTTTTTTTTTTAGTTTTGTTTTGGTTTTTGTGCTATATGTGTTTTTAATTGTTGAGGTGGCATCTTCAGCATGGTAAATAGCTTTTCCCATTCTTGGATCTTCTTTGCAAACATTTTTCCTCACCGTGTGGGTTTCAGGACATTGCCTTAAATTTTTTAAATCCCTCTGAGCCTAGAGACAGTAAACTGTATGTGTAAATTAATTTCACTTTAAACTGACATTAATAAGAAACCAAAACTTGGGAAGAAGTTTCTCTGAGTGCTCAGTTTCATGGACAAGTTTGTGTTTTTCGGTCTAAGCTCTTATTACCTGATTGCACCAGCAAATGTAATCTTCATGTCCAGAAAAGTTGATTCAATTAGTTTACTGTACCAGAGAGAATAAGTCAAATATCTCACCTCAAAATATTATTGGTCTCCAAATCTGGTCTGGACTCTGAAAGGAAATCATGCTTTAGGTGGAGAAAGAAGATCTGAGTGGAATTCCTTTGAGTAGAACCTGCAAAAAATTAAAACAAAACATAGGAAGAGATTAAGTTCTCAAAATTACTTTATTTTCCAACTCCCAGACATGTTTGATAGGTAAAAGAGACTGTATTTTGTGTGTTTAATGCACCCAAAGGATGATGATGCATGAAGCTTTGTACTAGTGGACAAGCGCTTGGTTTCTGAGCTGAGCTCAGCATGGGCCTCAACATGTGCATTGGATACTGATCCACTCTGTTAATACAGGTGATTTGTGCAGGAGACACACGCCTGTTTTTTAAAACTTCTGATTCACAAAAGGAAAAAAGGCGTCAGCTGTAGTCATAAATCCATCATTCTGGTAGCCAGCATTCTCTCTAACTTCCTTGGCATTGTGGCATAACCATGAGAAAAAGAAAAATATTGCAAGCCAACATATTTTTTTGTTATTATTGTCACGCACTTTCTTTGGCAAGAGAATGGTAGCTATAGGGTCCATGGAGCCATGACGTGCTCTCAAAGCAAGCTTGTCCAGTTCCCCAACTTGACGTCTTGCACAGTGGCCTCCATGCCAGGCAGATCATCAGTTAGAGGACATTGGGACCAGTGACACCAAGCTCACAGAAATCCTGCATGGTTATTAAACTCACACGATTATAAAATGGAAACTCACACTCCATATCATTGAAATTTGCCGTTGTGCTGGAAATGCATATGCAGGAAGTGGTGCAAGATCTCAACATTTTGGGTGTTGTGGACCTCCACACAGAATGTAATGGCAGAAGACATGAAATGAGAAGTAGTATGTAATCTCATTCTCTGTTCCTGCTAACAGCTTCTCATGTGTCCTTGAAAAGACACTTAGCTTATTTAGGTTCATTCATAAGCATTAAAAAAAGCCAATCTTATTTCTGACCATGCCGTAAACTCCAAGTTTGAACATGCACGAGTCACAGGCAGGATTCCGCCCGCATATTTTAGTCCTTCAAAATTCAACGTCTACAACTGAGCTAGTCGCCCCAGCATCCCTTGATAGGATGGAAAGTGGGAGGTTCCTCCAGGCAGAATTCATCTTAAATCATTTTATTCTTAGCCACCACCCTAAAGGCTGAATCACATGCTGTTGTTGCCTACTTCTCTTTCCTGATTAAACAGAACTGCTGGGGTAAGCGCCTCCACCTTCTTACTTTTGGAAATCCCACCTGTAACCTATTGGTGTCTCTGTTTTAATTTCTCACATGTGTAATGGCAGTTCTGTTCTTTCAGGCTTTCCCTGTCGTACTTATTCAGTTTGTAAAAAAATATGTGAAAGGCGATTCCAGGCTGATTAACTTGTAGAGAGACCCAATCTTAGATGTCTAACTAGGGTAAGTGTACATCATCTGTTATATCTTTGTAAAAAGTGCCTGAAATTATTCTCTGACCTCAATTATAAAGAGTAAGAATAATTATTATTGTCATTACCATTATTGCAAGCAATCATAAGCTTAATTATACACAGGGACATGTATGTTAGGCTAGCCCCAAAGTCAAAGTGATGATAAGCACGGTCTTTATCAAAACCATCAACACCATTTCCAAACTTGCAGGTTCTACCAACAATAAACAGGGATTTTTAAGTTTCAGAGTTGCAATCCCTAACTCCAGCTTCAATATTTATTATTACTATTATTTCTATTATCCTGAATTACCATGCAGATAGAAAAGGGAGGAGGGATGAATTGTTTTTGAAAGTCTGTCTCTTATGTCTATGCAAGATATTGATGCACAGACTCAGACAGGAAATTTCATGGGATTCAAAGGAAGGATGAAAGACAGTCTCTTCCCTGCTGGTATTTGAACTTGCATTTTCTGCAAGTTTAGGTATTTCTAAAGACACATTCAGAGCACTAACACATTACTTGCAGCTGCCACTTAATTGATTAAAGACTATGTTTAATTAAAAACTGTCACAGGAACAGAGCGATGGAAGGACGAGTTAAAATTACATTTCAACCCACCTAAAATAATGAAGCTCAGAATATACACTCTGAATCACACCATTAATTGGGAAAGCATTTTCAAGGGTAGATCCAGAACCTTCCTGGAAAGATCCAAGAGAATATAATTGTCCATCTGTCAACATTACCTATGCCTCCTTACCTACGGGTTGCAAATGCCTTTGGGTATTTTGAGAAGGAGTGGGTTGAGAGGGCAAAGTTAAAAAGCCTGTGGAAAGGCCTGTTTTATTCATTTCATATAAATGAACAGAGATGGCAGCATCACTGTGCATAGCTAAATGAAATGTCCACATTTAATGTCCACATAACTGCATGCCCTTGAAAACTCATGTAACATCCCCCTTGCTATGTCTTCAGAAACATACAGATTCTTTGTGGACTTTTTTTTTTTATTTGGGTTTTTTTTGGCATCAAGTCTTTCATTGCAGCTGCCCATTTCTCTCTTCTCAGGACAGACGCTGCTGTCACTACATCAATTACCAGCATTCATTTCATCTCATGCTGTGACCCAATGGACTCCTTGTTCTCCATCTGTTGACAGCTGGAGAAGGCTCCAGCCAAACTGGCCGCTAGCTACTGACCCCTCCTCAGACAACCTTATTAGGGTAATTGCAAGGCTGGAAGCAGTGGAGACTGGGGCCCAATTACACCTGTCCTTGTCCAATTCAGCCAGGGCTTAAATTACTTGGATGGGTCAAGAATGGTAGTGTGCTCAGGTGAACAAAAGCTTTCCCTCTATTCTTGTACCTTTCAGAGACAGACATTCTTAATTATGCTTGTCATTGGGACATAATAAGGCTGATTTCTTTAAATGCTATCTTTCTTCAGCAGGGAAACTTATGCATTGTCTTACTGAACACCATCATCTGGCAGCCCATGCATTTAGAGCACAGTAGAGGTAGAAGCAGCTTTTGGGGTTTTCCTCTTCAGGTGGTTATAATCTAACCAGGAATAGAGAGAAGTCAGTGCTTAGTGTGCATTATGTGCTTTTTTGCATGCCAGTAGTTAATGACAGTGGTGATAAAAGCATGAAGAAGAGTTTCATATTGTCCTGTGACAATAGTCTGGTTCTGAGTCCATTAGTTCAATTTCGTTCAAAGGGGGTGGTCATTCAAAGTGTTGAAATGAGCTATAGCACTGTTTTATGGTCCAAAAAAGCCTTAAAACCAATGATATTGACAGTTGGTCATGCACATTTTAATTGTCTTAATGAGACACTTTGTTTCCCAAGGTTAGGAGTGAGCACTGTCATACCTGGGAAATGTAATTTACTCAGCACTTTTAAATAGCACTCCTTTGGTTAAATATTTAAATACACATTTATTAATCTACATTTCAAGTTCTCACACTTAGAAATCTTGGGAAATTACTGAGCTGCATATCAAAGCATATCTGTATTAATATATTTATCCTTATAAGAAAAAATCAATTTTCCTGTATTCATTGTGACAACAAACGACAGGTTTGTACACACAGTATAAGCACACATGGTTTTTCTACTTATTATGCAATAATGAGAGATTATTTCTTTGATTTCATTGTACTTTACAGAGCCAATTAAATAAACTGAAAAAATAAAATAATGAAAACAGGAAGCAAAATATAATTTTTAGACAAGATAGTATATACGACCATTCGCAGAATTAAGAGAGGATCCAATTTCACTTGGAGAATTTTACTTGGATATTTTAATAAATACTTTATAGGACTTGTAATTAAATGTGATTTGAAAACATTTATTGTTAATTTACTTGCTGAAAATTTTTTGTCATCAGGTTTCAAGAAAACAAGTACAAAGCTGTTGATACAATCATGAAAAAATATGCAAATAAAAAGTATGAGCACTGATTTTTTTACTAATACCTTCCTAAGTTTCATAAAACGATTTTTTCAATGAAAAAATATGGCAAAATTTTTGATCACCTTTATTTTTTTTCTTCTTTTTTTTCTTATTTTCAATAATCTGCCATTGCTTGTTCACGGGATTTTCAATATCTCCATTTTATATCACTTGAAAATTATTATTAGCAAGGAAAATTGTTGCAAATCGTTAATTTTGATCCTTCCCAATTTCCACTGTGTCATTTCTTTACTAAGTCAGACTAAGTTTTGGTTATTTACTAGAGATACTAGAGATAAAGAACAGACTAGTAGCACACTTTCAGGAGTTCCTTATTGCATGGGAAGAAGGATAGGATAGGATAGGATAGGATAGGATAGGATAGGATAGGATAGGATAGGATGCAATAGTCCTAATCTGGATTTTGGATAATTAATATAACTAAAATGGCCATCTGTGGACAGCAAAATTTATAAATTATTCTAAAAGTCTCCACGTATGAGTCTGCACTGATACTACTGTCATCAGGACTCAATAGTGCAAACATAAATCTATGGAATATTGTTTCACAATTGCAACCACCTTTTGATAAATTGAGTGATTAGGTAACTTTTTTAGGAGGAAGAGTTATGCATTTCCTATAGTGCAAACATAAATCTATGGAATATTGTTTCACAATTGCAACCACCTTTTGATAAATTGAGTGATTAGGTCACTTTTCTTAGGAGGAAAAGTTACGCATTTCCTCTCTTAGACCATTATTAACTCTTTCTTGCACTGAAATAATTTTGTTTCTAAAGAGTATGTAAAAACCAGTAGTAAAAGACATATTTTAGCACACAAGAGTAAGACAAAACATATCATTTCACAAGGAAAAATCCTAGCAGTTGCAAGGAGACAGAACGAACCAGTTAAGTTTTACCCCATTTCTAGCAGTGTGATTCTGTGCTTGAATTGCACCACAGAGCATTGCGATTGCTTCCAGTTTAGTCGCAGCATTCCTCTGCCCTCTGTTTGATCAGATCTAGCTTTTAATAAGTGCTGTTTTCTGTGATATTGTGTGTTTTGCCTTGTTGAAATCAGTTACGAAACCATCTTGCATTACTAATTCAAATAATAACTTAATTTAAAACTCTTAGGTTGGAATTCATCTGCCTTGAAAAGGACACTTTGAAAAGATGAGATGCCTCATAGTCTAAAGTATGGCTTATATTACGCAAAAACACTTTCCAGTTGCTATCAGAAGGTATGTATTTGAACGACAAAGTGAAATTAATCCTACCCAATGGAGTTAAAGCAATAATCACAGAATCACATAACGTTAGGGATTGGAAGGGACCTCAAAAGATCATCTAGACCAATCCAATATAATAAAAAACAAGCATGTATTACTGAAAGCAAAGTATGAGTTCTCAGGTTCTTCCTGAGCCCAAGAAAGTGCTTACATGGAGTCCTGGTGTATCACTGGCAGTTGCAGCATCAAGTTGCAGTAGTGGCAGTGTATATCGCCTGCTGCTTCAGCTGGAAGCTGCTTAGAAAAAGTGCCAGTTGCACAGAGAGAAAAAAATGTATTTTTTATGGAAAATCTACTATAAAAGCACCTATATTTAAGATTAAAAAATATAGCCTCATAAGAAACCACAGGATATTAATGATAATGACTTTTCACTTCACCCAAGGACTTAAACACACTTCATAAACACTATGTAAATGTCACCGCTGTTTTGGTCAAGTCATTGTGAACCACAGCAGATATCTCCTTATTCTCTCTGGAGATTTTCTAGTGTTCTTTGCCTTTGCATGATACCCAACACACAGTGAGCGATGGGAGCTCTGTGCACATAATGAAATCTACTTTATGAATGACACCTATGCAGAAGTGGTGAGATGGATGACAAAGATTTTGCTCCTCCTCATTTTTAAGACCAAGAAAGTAAAATTTTGATTGTCTCTTTTCTTCCCTTTTATTTTTAAAATTATCTAAACTTTTTCTTGCACAATCCTGGCATTGAGCCAGACTTTGTCAGTCTTTTTTTTCACAAACAGATGATGCTTTCCATTGCAGAAATCCTCATTCAGGATGCAGGGCATACAGCCCCCCCCCATACAAACCACCGCTTTGCAAAACTTGAAAAAAGATTTGTGATTTCGCATCTCCCCATCACTGCTGTGGAGCTATATGGAGTTTATCTTATACAATATAAAATATAGGTTAGGAAAAAAAATGTAAGGAAATATCCATCTGAGAATGGTTTACAAATTAGGACATGTGCTAAAAATCTGTATTTGTTCCAGAGACGATCCTGAACACGAATCTTTAATACTGCAGGTAAGTGGCCTAGAGCGTCTCTGGTAGTGGAAAAGGGGGGAAAAAAAAGGCTTTTTGAAAGTATAACTCTTAATTCAGTTCATGCTTTTGCCAGTAATGTGATACACATTGTCCTTTGAGTCTTTGATGCATTTATCAGTGTAGCATGGAGCCACACAGATGGGAATTACAGTATCTGGGCCAGATCAAGAGCAAATTTTGCCATGTTATATAGCATGTGTTTCAATTTGCACTGGCATAACTGAGATCAGAATCAGTCATGTGAATATGGAAGTGAACACAACTCCGCTTCACATTTAAAACAGCTTTCTCAAGTGGGATTAAGGGATTAGGTTTTGTGGTTGTCTTCCAGAAGCAATGTCACGGGGAGGTTTTACTACGGAAAGACCTGGTGTTTCGCCAGTGCAAAATAAAGTCTGCTGGCAACGCGAATGCAAAATCATTGAGACAGAGACTCAGCTCAGCTGCAGCAGCATAACCCCAAAGTTACATGAGCAGTAGATCAAAATTAGATGGTGAAGCTGTGAAATTCCTCTCTTTCCATGCTGTCCCTCTTCCAAGACCTCTGCTCCTCAACAAAAGCGTCTGAAACAGGGTACGAACAACTGCAGTTTGCGTGGCAACATTGTGATACACAGTTTGAGTTTATTTTAGTATACTGGGCTGATTAACCAATTTTTATTTCAATTTCCATTGAGTCAAAAAGGTATTAATTCAGGAGCTGCTTCACAAAATATGTAGTCATCTTGCTGGTAAGTCAATAAAGGGGGAGGGCGATATGAAGACAATACTGACCTCAGCTATACGGTTTCAAGCAGCTGCCATGTGTGGGTGAGAGCCATATCTTCGTTACAGTCCATGGAGTCTAACCTCAGTCAAGTGAGAAAAATAAACACAGCGGAGATGTTTGAGCATCTTTCCATTTACCAGACTGACTTCTTCAAAGGCTGGTAGCAACAAGAGCTGCAGGTCAATTTATTTAGCATGAGCTGGAGTTCCTGAGGACATTTTTAATGTACAAGCTCCTTCCACCTGTAGCAGGAAACTTCTTATTGCATGGACAGCAATGTGATTAAATTTGGTCTAATATGATGTCCTTTGGCCTGGAAAAGTCCTTCTTTCTCTTCTCATGTCACCATTTGTTGATGGAGACAATTGCACTTTCCTGTTTTCATTTGTAGGGTTGTAGACTAAAAATCGTCATCTTTACCTGAGATTGGTAATATTCTCCAAGGAGCATTTCTGCTTCAGTGACTACTTTAAAGGTCTTTAATGTCAGGGGTTTGGTCATAAGGGCTACCTCCATCAAGATTAACCATACTCACAAGTCATAGCAACTTTACACGGTTTTGTTCCTTGATCCACACATGACAATTACACAGTTTTAAAAAAAAATTGCCAGTATTCTTACGGAATGAGAGACGTGACCTGAGAACCTTTCCCTGGAAGTCCAAAGGCCAGGAAACTCCACATTACTATCAGAAACTCTGTTTCTTACCAAAAAAACCCAGGAATCCAGAAGCCTAGATGTGGAGCCAAAAGCCAGATAGCACACAGAGCTGGCTGCAATGTGGGAGGTCTCTCTGTTCCCTTCTTGAGTATTTAAACTGTTCTAACCTGAATTCCAAATCTGGTCACTACAGCTCTCTGAGTCCTGGTAATCATCCAGCTATATTCGTTAGGAGTCACTAATATACCAGTTTTGAAGAGTCATTGTCAGTATGATCATGGCAAGAGACATACTGGACCACTCCATGATGTGCATGGATTCCCCCTCCCTGGCAGTGCCCAAGGCCAGGTAGGACAGGGCTTTGGGCAACCTGGTCTGGTGGGAGGTGTCCCTGCCTATGGCAGGGGGTGGACTGGAGGAGCTTTAAGGGCCCTTCTAACCCAAACCATTCCATGACTCTAGGTGTTACCACCTCATCACTCACATTCACCTGGCTCTCATTTGCAACCTCAGATTGCATCTCCTCTCCTGCTCTACAGCCTTGCATGCCTGAGAGAATCAGGTGACCCTGTTAACATGCACAAGTGCTTGTAGAGACACCACAATGCCAATCCATAACTGGAGGAAGATTGGGATCCCAAAACAGCTGAATTGCACATCCCTCTCCTCTTTTATGGCTTGGCCATCCTAGTGCTCAGCATGTTCTGACATTCAAAGCTCAAGAGATCAGTGCTAAATGCAAGTGCTGATTTTTTCACAGATATCTTCTTGAAAATTGTTATATTCGCAACTCTTTGTTGCAAAGTGTTTGCAAAGCAAAAAAAGTGTTTAACTCTTTTATATAGAATTATAGAATAGTTTGGGTTGGTAAGGACCTTAAAGGCTATCGAGTTGCAACCCTTCCACTAGACCAGGTTGCTCAAAGCCCCCTCCAACCTGAACACTTCCAGAGGGAGGGCATCCACATACAGACATGATCCTACACATCGGACAGGACAACTGTGAAGAATTGTGGGTTGAAGATGGTTTGTATTATGCTTTGAAAAGAAAAAAAAAGATTAAAAGAAAACAACCACCAAACAAAAGCAACCAAAACCAACACAACAAATCCAAAACCTTATATAATGCAAATGCAGAGAAAGTGTGAGACATCATAGCTACCTGGCTCCATTTTCACAAAAGAAAGAATGACAATGTAACAAGAAGCTTCCGAGAGTCTTTTGAGGGGAAAAAAAACCAAGCAACAACAAAAAAATCAACAGCAAAGTGATATTAAACACATATAAATGAGAGAGATAATTACTGCCTGGAAATCTGTCAGATTTTATAGTGAAGCTTTATGAAACTTCTCCTTTAGGCAATGTTGAGACCATGATACTCTCTTTATAACCATTCCCTAGGCTGCTCCATGGTTTTGCGTGTGACAGTCATATGGGGTTGAAATAATTCTCACTGTCTCCTAGTCAGCACAGTTCTATTATCCA
The DNA here is from genome assembly GCF_000695765.1 of Mesitornis unicolor. Taxonomy (NCBI): domain Eukaryota; kingdom Metazoa; phylum Chordata; class Aves; order Mesitornithiformes; family Mesitornithidae; genus Mesitornis; species Mesitornis unicolor. The sequence continues at coordinate 7,608 of NW_010160300.1, read as the reverse complement.
ACACACTGCACAGAGCAGTTTCATTTGTTGTAACATGTAGTATGTGACAGTTACTAGTAATTTAGAAGATTATGATAAGTCACCAACACGATATTCTTTTTTGCAGTTATTACCCCCAACACTGAAGATAGAGGGGAAATAAAAACCACCTCCATGCAAAGAGAGATTTCACAGCCACAGCAAACCCTAAACAATTTTAGGTTCTTTAGGGACCACCCAATTAATTCACTTGGTGCAGCTCAGTAAATCTTTTTAATACCATAACATGATTAAGTTATTCCCTGATTTTTCATCTCCATAGATTTACGAAAAGTTACTCAGAGACACCTGTGTGGAAAAAACATAACCTAATCCATCATGGTTTGATGTTTGCCCATAGGCATCTCTCTTCAGCTGAACTAATGGCACTGTGTCAGGTGAGAGTCGTATCTTCACACCACAGAACTATTTTGCCTTTGGGAACACAAAGATTTATTTTTTTTAAGATTATTCATAGTTGTTACCTTTGTAGCAATGTATTTATGCAACAGGTGATACTCTGAAGATGAGGAGCGATTCCACTGGAAAACCACATTATGTTTAAGGAATTTCTCTCTGCTGTTGCAGTGGTGTTTTCTTCCAGATGGATAATACTTAGTATTTGCAGGTAGGACCTTTCTTCCAGTGACCTCTAGAGACATTGTAAGCTCTCACAAATTACACTTCAGAGTGTTTCATAATATATCAAGGAAGCATGCAGAAACCGTGATCACATCTTTCTCCTGATAACTAACTAGATGTCCTTCTGCTTCAAGATGCTGAGTTTACGATAAAGAGAAAACACTGCAGAGGTATCATGGGCTCTTCTCCAGATGCTTCTAATTGTCCTCCGTGGCACTTTGTACCTGGACTTTAATGACATAGGCAACTTTTACCATCTGTCTTGGGTATGCATTAAACCATGATAAGCCAAGCTACCTCACCTGCAAGAGCATAGCTCTGTGTCTTCTTATAATGCCAGAAAACTTTTGCCAGAAATGTAAAGTAGACCAAGCAACTGCAGAGCAGCCTTCCACTTGCATTTTTTTTCCCTTGGCTCATTGGTTTTGGCCATTGAGAAAGATCTAGAATGCTTAACTGAGTTGGACTTCACTGACAGCTCCATGTCTTTAGCCTTTTCGTTCAGGCTGATTCTTCTTTTATCCACCAAAACATTTAATGGTTAAAGCTGGTTTTACTCGAGCTTATTCTTTCATTTAAATTGTCTTACCCAACCTTGGTCAAGCACAGAATTTAAGAAAAAAATGAGACAAAATAAACCATATATCAACAAGAAAAACCTTAGCATCACACCTGGTTTAAATGTTTTCAAGAACAAAACCAAGTCATGCCAAATATCAGGGGATGGATGGGTGGTGTGAGGTTGCTGTTGCTTCCGCGAGGAGCAGAGACTACTGCAAATGCTCAGCTGCATATTTCTTTGCTTACAGGACAAAATGCCCAGCAAAACAGCACCTAAAGAAATGCTGGAAATTCAGCAGCACGCAAATGGAGAATTGGAACCAGCTAATGGTAAAGCTACAGCTTAAAAACAAAAAAGCTGTCTGCATCTATGGTTACAGTTTAATTGCAAGCATAGACATGCAAGCATTTTCACACCTGGATTGTTTCCCCACCCTTTCTGGGACCAGCCCTAAACACTCACTGACGCACATACAAGAGGAAAACAAGTTGGTTTGCAATCTGTTCTAACGGAGAAAGTCTCTAGGCAAAGCACTGAGATCTGGCAGACCTACAAGAAGAAAATACACAAGTAGGGATTAGCCACATTGGTTTTGGCCTCCACAGCTTTCTCTCTTTTATTGAAAGAAATGGCTAAATCATTAAAACTGGTGAGTGGAAAAGAAAAATGGGTTTGTTTGGGTCTAACACTAAGCAAGCACCAGAAGGTTATATGAAGAATGAAAATAGGCTTTTTGATGGTTTTGGTGGTTTAACCAAACTTTTTTTTTCTTTCTTTCCCTCCTTTTTTTTCTTGCTACATAAACTTCAGAACTTTATGTTGGGTTTATTAGAGATTGTTTCCCCCTGTCCTGTCCTGTAGTTCTACTCATCTTGGCATAAGACCAACTGTACCTGGGTTTCATTAAACCACAGAGAAAAAATGATGTTGCACTAAGACCTATACCCAAATTCTGCAGAAAAGAAAGCAAATTTGGTATTTTATACCCAGTAGAGACCTCTGTGAATTCTAGGCTGTCATTCCAGAAACTGCAGAACATCGTCCCATGTTTCCTACTTGCGTCTGGTGGACTGAATGCCCTGACACTAACAGATCTGCTCTTCGCCTCTTGCATGGCTAGAACTTGTTATTCATTCCCTGCCACCAACTCTACAAGCATCACTGCGAGTTCTCACCACATATCTACATCGACTCTGATCTTTGACATCAGTGAGACCAGTTCTCAGGACTGCAAATGTCAGCTTCTATAGAGAGATAGAAATGACAACCTCACTGCAGTGTACCCAGTCCCGAAGCCACTGGTAGGTTTGGTGCCAGACCTGTGACGCTTTGAAAGCACCTATGGTTTAGAGGGAAATATCTAAATCTTGCACAACAGATGCATCTGCAGATGATATTATTGTGTTTATACATTGTCCAGAAAAGAGTAAGAGAGAAAACTAACAAAACTGGAAGATTAGTGCCTTTATTATAGAGCATTTTCTTAGTAATACAGCATCCTCTTCCCACTGTAGCAGTTTTCTGTACAAGGTCTTATCTTGAACATCTGCTCCTCTGTCTGAAAAAAAATCATGGGGGAGGGGGGGCAGTAGTGGGAAGGGAAAAAAAATACTGCAAACTCAAAATGTTTTGAGAGCAGCTACACTATTCTCCTAGGAACCAAATGTCAGTGGGCTGAATAGGTCTCCTAATGGGTATAAGCACATGCCAGTGATCACAGACAATCACACTAAATTTCCCTTAGCAATATCCAACAGACCAAACTGTGATCAGTGATAACTGAGCCCTCAGGGACTTACTTGTAGCTCATTCAAAAATGTATATGCCCTCAAGGGAAAGTTTGCCTTGTTTTCCTGAGGAAATTAAATAGACTCTTTATAGAATTAGCAAAAATCAGCAGGGGTTCAGATTTCCCATAGTCTTTCATGACTTGTGGTTTAATAGCAGACTTTAAGTTAATGTATATCAGATACATGCATTTTTATTTTCTTTTCACTTACACTGAAGAAAAGACCTAGATTTTAATGAGTTATTCCTGATTTCCACTTTAAGTGAGAGAACAGGAAGAGTCACAGTGTCCAAATACCTTTCTGAAAAAGAATTTCAAATATTTTATATTGCTTGTCTATGACAGACATATAGCTCACCACCAAGTATACACCATTTTGCATTTTGAAATAATTTACAGAAGCTTTCGTGTAGAGTCAGAGGTAATTATTAAAAAAACATCGAGTTTTTAGCCAAAAAGGTGATTTGCCTGCTTTCTGTCCAAGTTTTACGGCTGTAAGAGAGGGGAAGACCCCTGTTTTCCATAAAAACTAAAAATTAGAAACAAGTACATAAAGAGGCATAATTTAAAAAAAAATATGTAAAAGAAAAAGGTTTATGAAACTGAGAATTCAGTTTGCTACTGCTAAACAGTTTTGGCAGAAATATCTCCACTGGCTCTGGATATCTGTTTCCAGAGTCCAGATGTAACCTGGAAGAACTGAGCTTCACAGTGTTTTGTTTCACACAGTGCATTGTGGTAGGCTGCAGAGACCGAAGGTATCTGAAGTCTTACCTCTTCGTCTTCCTTACACCCCTTATATCACAATAAAACGTAGGTATGTGTTTCTGGTAAAGCTCTCTACTGTAAAACTCTCTAGGAGGATTTGTTGTGCCTCTTGAACTTTGGTCTCCCTTGGACGGATGCCTCCTGTTGTAAGTATCATGGTTTTGCAGTTGGCAGCCTTGCAAGTGAGAACCAAAACCCTTCAGTTCAGTTGCCCCATGGCTAGTGTCACCCTCGAGATCAAGTCAAGGTTTCTCAGCACACCAGTCTCTGACAGGCCCTTGCTTAGGGGTCATGAGCTGACGACAGCCTTCACAGGAGGAACTCTCAATCACTTTGCTTTTTAAGGCATAAATTATGGACGTAAGTTGAAAGAAAAGAGAAAAACATCAGATGAATTTTTCTTGCCTCAGTTTCCCCAAATGGTCTCTTTCAAAACCTTTTGTTGCCAAAGGAAAAGATCCATCTCCACCCCCCCCATTCTCAAGTCTCTTCCCATGGTGCCCTCAGAGGTTTGGTAGACTTTGCAGTGGACAGATAAGAAATCCTCCTCTTTTTTCCAACACTTCACGTCCCTGGACAGACTGTATATTTGGGGGGCTTTCTGAAAATGGAGGCTTTGTTTCTGAAAACTTGTGGAGTCAGGCACCTAAAAAAACTTGTTCATTTAAGAGAACACTGGTCTTATCCTCAAACAAGAGGTCACCTATGTCGATGTGCACACCCCACTTGGGAGGATGTCTCCTCTCAAAGATAAGCAGAAAAAGTCCCAGATTGTTACTTGTAATATTCCTGCCAGCTCTTTTCCTGCTTTCCACATCACTGGGACGATAATTTGCCCTTTTCCTTTCAGTACCTCTCTTGGGAATACACACTGTGGAGCAAATCACGTTCACCTGTAATATAAAGGAGACGGGATGTAGCTAATAAAGAACAAGGCAATTCAAACTTTTTTCCTGAGCCCTCAGGAGGAATACCCAGGTGTGCTGAGGAAGATATGCTTGGAAAAAAAAGAAAAGAGACATTCTGCAGTCAATCTAAAAGCACTAGGTCTCCTTTCATGAATTGATTTACCCACTGGGTGACATATTGGCAATTTTCTGTTACCTACCCAGTGATATGACTAAGTAGATGAAGCTTAAAGGCAGGTCAGATAAAAAGACTTTAATCTAACAAAGGCAGACTGAATTTCGCATGTCAAGGAAGATGATTTAACAGGGAATAGCGGCCTAAATGTGATACTGAATCAAGGTGGAGAATCCATAATTAATGTTACACTGCAGAAATGTTTACCCAAAAACAGAATGACAAAAAGGACTAAATTCACCTTTCCGATGAAAGGCCCCAATTCAGCAAAATATATCACTGTAGTTTTTATGTTACACATATGCTTCAATCTGAACCTGCATGCGAAGGGATGTCTTTGAATTCACCTCTTTACAACCAGTGCAAAAACAGTGAAAATCAGTTGTGGCAAGTTTTAGAAGACCCAAGCTGAGTGTTGCCATAATTTGAAGAATACACTAGGCCAGTTAGACTTGGCAGAAATATTGTTTGAAGAATTAATTAATATTGTCTTCTCTAAGGAAGAAAAATTTGGATTTTGGGAAAAGCAGTATTATCATATGCAAGTGACACGAGACTTGTTCAAGTATTTTCAAGCCCAAGGGGTGTTATGCCTAAAGGAGTGGTTGGTCCTTGAATAATGTATTTATTTTGCCGTTATGCTTCATCGTTTTCCTACCAGGGTTAGTTGAATTTCCTGAACAGCAGCCCAATATGTAACCTCAAGTTACTAAACAACGCCAGAGGAAGAGGAAGGCCATATTCTGCTCCTCAAAGTGGTTGTATTCGTTTTCTTCGTTCCGATGACTTCTCCCTTCTCCCTTAAATTTAAAAGTGTGTAGTTGCTGTATGCCTAGTCTTTGAGTACAGGGGGAAGCAGTCAATATTTGCAGCCCCTCAGCTCAGATGTACAAGGGTTGCTCAGCATTTTGCAGCAGGTACAGGACGAAGCCACTAGTGAAGGCCAGTGGCTCAGGCTGAACTGGGTGGCGTCAGGATGGCTTGTTGCAGGATGGCCACAAAAACCTTTTTTGCCATTTTTACTAAGAAGCCTTGAGTTTGCTTTAGTTAGGGGCTCAGAAGTGTTTGGGACTAAAAGACTGTACAACTTTTACTTCTTACGTCCTGCCACTCATCCTCTTAGGCTACACATCTGCTGAGCCAGACACCACCTACCACTCCCTATTGGCAATACTCTCAGCACAAGGCGACCTTCAGATTACCTCCCAATTAATAACCCTCTCAGTTTGAAGCAATCCAGCCTGAAGAGACAGCAGTCTTTGAGGTCAAGTACTCTGACCTGAAAACCGGTGAGCGCCCACACTGCAGCTGGAGGCCCGCTGGAGGTTGCTCCTTGGCTGTTCATTGCCCTGAGACAGAGAAAAAAAAAAAGAAGGTAGAAATTCTGCAGAAGACCCTTGATTAATTATCCTCATTACTCAATATTTTAACCCACCTTGTCAGCCCTTCCCACTCTGCCTTGCAGGAGGAATAAAATTTCCAAAGCGCCTGGAGCTAATGGCAATGGAGAAACCACACACAGACCAAAGTGCTGACAGGAGCAAAAACCTGCTCCTCCGTTCAGCACCTCCGACTTCCAGAAATGCACACAATTTCTGGCCAACCTCCGCTATGAGAGTTAAAAAATATGCATCAGATCCTTTGCACTTAGCTCTTGATTAAGGATTTCCTCTGCTCTTTTCGCTGATGAATTGGTAAGACTCATCCTTGCAACCTGAACAAAGAGGACTTGTTCATAGATTTTTTTTTTCCACATTATTGCACAACTGGTTTCCAGCATGATCAGGCACATTTGCATGCACTCTGCTATAACGCTGGAAGTCACATCTTGGAGTTTGCCCTCCAGCATGCTGCAGTGTTTGGGCAGTGGCTTCATGAGGAGCTGAAGCATCCTCGCAGTGGGGCTAGGACCTTCCAAAAAAAGTCATGGGCAGACAATCGGGTGTAAGAATTTGTGTATTTGGTCTAGAGTAAGCCACTGAGTCACATCCTCCAGGGTTTCATGAGCAAATGAATTTATACTCATTTTATGTCTTTACCATAAATCAAAAACTTACTTGTATTCACATATATAAATGCATATATATGTATATATGCACACCCATACATTTCTTATACCACAGAGCAAGCGTGAAAAGATGTTGTAGAGTGATAGGCTGAAAAATGTCTTTCTGCTTTGTCTTTGACTACAGATATGGGTCTTAGCCACTGATTTTGTGGACAACAGCTGTACCCTTAAGGAAAAACACATACAAGGGAAAAAATATAATTATGGAGTCCAAGGTTCTAGGCCTACAGCTTAGTTTTGTTTTAATTGCCACCAAGCTTGCTCTAAACCAGGAGGAAATTGAGGGTTTTGGAGCTATTCTAATGACATTAAACTTAAACTCCATCTCACTGAATAAGAATTTGATACAGCTGTTTTGTTGCTGACTGTTCCTTCTAAACTTATCAGTCAATAAAACAATCGAAAGCTTATGCTGCAAGAAGCATGAGCAAACTTAGCTCTTCCCCATATCCTGGGATGGGATAGATTCACATTCTCCTCTGTAAATATACCTTCATATATAGAAAACTGGATCTTTCATAATCAGCTTTTTGTAAGAAAAATTTTTGTGTGGTATTTCACTTTTTGTAACTACCTCTCATACAAAAAAAAAAACCCTTAAAAAAATCCTCGAGGCCTAAAATATTTAGTTTTGCTAAAATAAAAGAAAATGAAATGAAATAAAATAAAATAAAATAA
>NW_010160299.1:53693-63377 GCF_000695765.1 Mesitornis unicolor | reverse complement strand
TATATAAATAAAAAATATATAATTCCTATATAACCACTTGACTCTCTTAAGTTTTCAAAAGAAAATAAAAGACAACATTAAGTTTCCAGGCAGGTTTGTGAAAGCTGGCAGACAGGGAAGGAATTGTGTTTAGGAGACCATGCCTACCACTTAGAGTGAAAAAAAACAATTGCAAAACAAAAAAAACCTAATACATTTTTTAATGATCCAAAATGGAAGCAACATTCATCATAAAATCAGAGCTATTTTTAAACTTAAAAGAGTGCCTAAAAATATGGAAATAACCACTTTACACAGCTTTTTCTCAGTTCATACTGGTACCTCATGGTCATTCAATGTATCTTGAAGGTTAGGATTCTAGATTAATAGCAACTGAGTCAAAAGCGAACTGTGCAGGTTCATGTGTTGTTTTCCATCAGAGTGATGCAATTCGGTGTTATAACTTAAAACTTGAGATAACTTGAACATCTGTATTTGTACGCCAGAAAAAAACGAAAAGTGACCCCAATTTTTAGAAGTCCATAATCTGATAAATTAGGATTAACTGATTAGAGTGGATAAAACCGGTAACTGGTGCGTATGTCCTGTCATGAATGGAGGCTGATTAAACCCAAAGATCCACATACTACCAGATCTTTGTTTCCACCCAGTTAAAGTAGAAATTTTATCTGCAACCAGGTCTTCTGTTGGCACATATAGAAGAGAGTGCGTGCTAATGAAAGATTTGTTATGAGAGCTGAGGTTACTGTAAAATGACCACAGAGAACCATTCAAAACACATTAAAAGGAATAACTCAAAGTACCACCTAACAGCGGAAAGAATATGTGTTTTCATCATCTCAGTTTTATAATTCTCCTTTGTATCTGCTAACTGCATAATGAAAGACTAAGTTTTAAAGCAAGTGGGTGTTTGGGGAATATTTTAGTGTTATACACAAATGTATTTTATATACTATGCCCAGTGTATTTTCAGGATAAAATGAAAGGATAATTCAAAATTTCTGTTGATTAGGAAAACAGTCTCAAAATTAAACAGCAGAAACCTCACATGTAAAAAGAACTCTAAACTAAAAAAATACCCCAAACCTATTAAATTTACTACTCTAATCTTTCCAAAATCATTCTGTTAAAAATTAAGCCACTTCAGGTTGTTTTATATAGTACTGGTCCTGTAAGTGATCTTAAGCTCCTTTAAAACAATTATATACTCAAAATTCGACTGCAAAATTTTATAGCACAATCACATAATGACAAGAATGCAGTAATATACAGTTTCTATATTTCTTGGTACACAGTTAATTTAGTGACTACTAACATTCTTTTCTACTTTATGTTTTAATATCCTTTGAGTCACACAGGGCCAAGGTCTCAAAACTAATCATAAAAAACTACCGACTGCTATTCACTCTAATATAATAACCCTTTATTTAAAACAACCTCCAATAAATTTCATTATAAGAAGTTATTAAAAGGGTTAAAAACCTATTAAATGTCAAAGAATTTGCCTGACTCAAACTTCTAATAAAGAAACAGAATAGGCTTTCTTTCTGAATTATTTAAATCTTTACTGACTGTGCACTGAACCATGAAATTAGAATAGTGTTATTAGAAGTGTTCTCTGGTTTTTATAAAAGTTGTAGCATAGAATACATCAAACCACAGTCTTTAACTAGACTAGTTAAAGAAATAGGTTTTTAATCCTGAATACATGGTTTTCACTGATATAAAGGGTCATAATTAAAAGTCTGGCCTGGAAGCTGAAGATAATAAAATTATTATTACAGGAGCATACATGTTCATTTGGTATATTCTGGATGCATGTTTCCATTTTAATTTGGACAAATATCTTCAATTTTGTTTGATCTTGCAAAGTCCACTAATTTGGACCCTCTCAGCAAACAATTAAGCTTTTAATATTGACTCATTTTAAAGAATTAATGGTGAATAATTTGTGTTATCTTTTCCTCTTTTTTTAAAGTGCCTAACGCTTTAACAGCAGATACAGGTTGACACCAGACAAATGGAATCTAAGAAGTACAAGTCAAATATTCTAGCACACATCTCTTGATAACACTATTATCCCTTCACTGCTTTTTTTTTGCAAATAAAAACAGAACCATTATCTATTTCACCAGTTATTTACATAAGGAAAACATTCATGCATTTCACATTCATTTTAGTGATGCTAAAGAACTCCTGAGTCAGCGCTATATTCACAGGTTCACTCAAAGACACCTGAATCAATAGACTTTCATCAAAAGAAATGAAGTCAGAAAGATGCTTTGAGAAAGACAATATTGTTTCCCCTTCTTTTAGACAATAAAAATAGAAGCATTCAAGAGACATGCAACTATTAAACCTAGGAACACAAATCAGATCCTTGGAAATACTGCAAACAATGCAAAGTTATGATGCTGTGGGGCAGGGGGGAAAGGGGATTCAAGCAACTACTGTCGTCTTTACAGTGCTCCACTCCCATGACTGACTGACACCAACACAGCAGCCAGGAGATGGCTGGGGCCTTCCTTGGCTTCTGCTCTGCTTTTTCCTGGTTTTTGGGTTTATTCACCACAACAGTATCAAACTATCTTCCTGCAGAGAGCTGGGCAATGTGACTGTTACCTGTCACACGTTGCTCACTCTCTCTGCTGTAACAGTCAAAGCTACCCTGACCACACCATCCATCTCTCCCTACAACAAAGTAAATGAAGTTGTTTTGGATACACTGATATCAGTGAAACAGTCTGGCGAATTTTTCTTGAATCAGTGTCACCCTCCAGTAGATGATTTGTAAATTTTCCAACAGATTTGCCAAAAGAGGATCTGGTCACAGGAAAGTAGAGAGTGTAAGCACAGTGCAGGGCCAAGGAAGTAGCGAGTCCATAGTTGTGTATCTTCCAGTGATATCAGTGCATCTGTCACTGAATTTCGTCATACATATTTTAAATATTTTATATGGTTGTGTTAATACTTAGAAGATTGGGGGATATAGCATTAAAATAAATAAGTTTCCAATGAGAGAATCATATTCATCACACTACATATTTCAAAAGAAAGTGCAGCTTCGAAATATTAGAATTAGATTGGGATTTTAATAATAAATATATTTAAGGTTGTTTACACCTAATAAAGAATAGGACATGACTCAACTACAGTATTTATTATGTTAAGACTGGCTCCATGCAAATTATTTGAGTACATGAATGTTTGTATGCTTAGGACAACCCAGGTGCAGTCATTTACTAACTTGATAGGTGTGAAAGCCTTCAAGGAAGATGTTGAGACCTTGAATGACCAACTAATCCTTTGAATTCTAGTCCATTCAGGCTCTTATACTGCTTTAATGAGCTTAGATTCAGTAAGGGATGGCTACCCAAGCAGAAGCTACTAGACCTACACTCATTAATGACAGATAGGACAGGGAAACATACTGAAAGGTGAAAAAGAAAACGTAAGAGCTATAACCACAGGTCATTCTTGGGGAGTTCATGCTGTATATCAAGTTAGTTCATGCTCTTTCTCAGTTCTAATCTCCTCTCGAAAAAAGCTCATCCCTAGATTTGTAATTACTGCATTTTTTCCATGCACAGCAGCAAATTCTGGAGCTGGATCGTGAATTGGGCTCTGCCTTTCTCACCCTGAACACCATGTGAAGTTCAAAGACAATGAATAGTCAGTTCTTTCCAGTCAGTGAGTTTGAGGAAAAAACCTATAAAATTCTCAATATTCTGTGTAAAGCAAGACTCATTTGAAATGCACATCTGGCTAACCTGTGTCCTTCTGTGTCTTCTAGGGTTTCTCTTTCTCTCAAGAACTGTTCCATTTGCCTATTCCAAAGAAGGTTCTGCTGCTCACTGAATTTAATATCTTATCTGAAAAGCCACATTCCTCGGGTTCAATGACAGGAGGTCTGCCTAAGTGCATGAGATTGCCATGTGGGAAATTAGGAAATCACACTAAACCAACTGTGACTCCTGAAAAGTTGGTGCAATATTGGGGTGTCTTGTGTATCCTAACTCTATAGGAAAATCTCTGTAGGATTTGAATTGCATCTTATCTCGATCCAAAGAAATGCCAAGACCCTCACAAAGCTGGACTCTGCAGCACATGAGCTGGAATGAGAGATTTCTGAAACACTGTTAATGAGATTCAATCTAACTATGCTGCTTCACTGAAAAAGGCTTCTGCAAGGGAAGATCTCCCACAGAATTAATAATAAGCCAAGTTTGAACATGAGTAAGTAAAGGAATGGTTGAATTAGGGTCATTCAGCTGGCTTAGAGTCCTTAAGGCTCATTGATAAATACCACCCCTGTTTAAACAAACTATTTTGCTAGACATTTCAGTCTCGGATGGAAACAGTGGTGCTGTGCTACCTCTTGCATTCCCATACACAACAGTTGTATTAAATCAAGTGAACCTTCCTGTAACTCTCTGCTAACCCAGAACTAAACTGCAAAGAATTATGACTGCATATTATCCATTGATCACCATTGACACATGTCTGATGCAAATTAAAGTCATCTAGGTTTTGGGTGTGCATTCTGTGAATCTCTGGACCAAGTTCATTTATTGATAAAGATCATACTATTCCTGGCTGATGCCAGTAGCCCTGGAAAAAAAACCCATAAGCCACACAATTCTAGTTTTATTAAGTACAAAATCATAACAAACTCCATAATTTAGACTAATAACAATGAGTTGGACTTAAATTACGTTAGTGAAAGAATCCTTTACCAAATCCTCCTGTTGCTATGTCAATTCTCAGTGTGACTGATAGCACTAATGCAAGTTGAAACAAAAGGTCTGCAAAATGTTTAACTCGCAAGAGATTGTTTTTCATACATATGATCTTGTTATCAAGTGATAAACTTACTGATATTTGTAACTATATTGTCACAATTTTTCCTGCAATATAAACCTAATGCCATAGTCAAATATTGTGGGTTTTGTAAATGTTAAGCACATGTGTTACTGCTAGGCAAGACACTTTTTGTAAGTTATGAAAAATATGCTTGGCTCTCAGGGAAAAAGCAATTTAATGATATGCTAATAAGTCCATCATTCTTCTGTACTGTATTATTTACAATTTTGCCTCCAAAACCTATTTAACATCTCCAGTGTAATTATCCATCTGCAGCTTGCCAAGTCCAATATTATAATTCTGAAACAAGAAAAATCTCAATTATTTTATTTTCAAGTACGTAGAAGATGAACAGATATCCAGCAGTATCAAAACATTAAACTTCGTTAATCTATTTTGCTTAGTAAGCATTGTATTAGCATGTGTCAGAAGACCTTCCCAAGAATCTTTCTTTAAATTTAAGAATATCTCTTTATTTTCCTGCTTTGATATTTCTAAATGCTGGATAACTTCCTTAAGAAAGCCTGAGCAACTTACAAAGACAATTTAAGAGAAAAAAGCAAAAGCCATATCTTCTTGAAAAGCAATACACTTAGAGGCAACCACAACTTATGATTTCTTTTTAAACTCATTACCCAGTCTATTCTTTTTGATCCTGAAACCTCTTATTATCCCACTCATCTTTAAAATGAAACAGGAACTTGGTATGGCCAAGAAAACTTCCTTTTATCTTTATCTTACAAACTTGTACTTCCAACATTGCCAAGCACCAACCAAGAGCCATGGAAGTGATTTTTTAATGACCATTTATACAGTAATTTCACTCTGTTCCTGCATGCCAGGGAAGCATACTGGAGTCTGTGGCAAGAGTGTGTTGTGATATAATACCTGTTTTGCATATCCTGACAAAGTAGCAAAACTCAAGGTACTTCACCTCTTTTGTATGGAATCCATTATAATACAGAAAAGTTTTAAGTGAAATTTAGGGAGGAACCAATTGCTATCTGCAAGGGAAAAAATGATGAATGAAGACATTTACAGAACACAAGCTCTGGACACTAAAAAATAAAACTGAAATACAAGAACTTTCGAGCTGTGGAAATGATGTCTTTATGGTAAAGAAAATGAAGGATACATAGGTAACACAGATTAATGAGAGATCACAAAGTTGGGCTTTACAAACATTTTTTCAAATTGGAGAAGGCAGTAACCACTGTGCATTCAGAGTAATGTTGTCTGGAGATAAGATCTTTAAAAGAAATGGCCCTGGTGTTTTCTCAGCATAGCCTCACAAGTTCACCAAAGTGTTCAAATCGTTTAGTCTGGATTAATAGCTGCATCATTTTAAAGAAAAACTAAATTCTTATAGGAAGTTTTCCTCTTTCCTTTAGGATGAGGATCTTGTCACATGAACTTATTTCTAAATTCTACTTGGGACTATCTAACCTACTGTTATCTGGAGCTGAACGTGATGATAGGTAACAAAATTCATACAGTACAAAACACAACTGGTTTCAGGCTGCTGTGAGCACACTAAGCTTGTTCTGAAATCCCCAAACTCTTCTGCTGCCCATACATCAGCTCCATGGACCGACAGAGGCCTTAGTTCTAATTTTCAATATATTAATGAGTCAATTCCAGGTTAATGTAATTGAATAAAATGCAACCAAATCTAAGATGGGATCTACGTGCCAAGCTTTCGTACTATCAAAAGGTAACCCTCAGACCTACCAAGACAAGGCAAGTACTCAGATGCTATGAAAGAGAATATTTAATCATCAGAAAGACTAGAATTCACATAATCTCAAAATGACATGGCAGAGGAATATCCCAAATAAGAGAAAGACCTATCCAGACTGTTTTGTCTGGTTCATGTGCCCTAAGTTGACTTCAGGTGAGAAGAAGAAGAGTGTGAGAAGAGAGTCATCCTCTACTACTAACCTTGAATTTTGTAACTACAGAAAAGCACTTTATCCTCTCTTACTGCTCTCAGCAAAGTAATGGCTTTACTCATTTCAGGAAGAAATTTTAAAATGTAGTCGCTGCGTGTGCAAAAGTGCATCCATGACTGTTCATATAATTACTGCAATTATGAATGCAATTCAGGTAAATATGCAAGCAAACTACTAGCTAAGCCTCTAACTGGTAATTTATGTGTGCCTTTACCCAATTTGCATGGGTAATTTTCATAATTACCTTCCCAGGTTTAGTACATATATCTCAGGCCTCAGTTTATATAAAATCTGACTGAATAACTAATGAAGGACTGATGAAGGATGCATGAGCGACTAGTGGAATAAGGAAATTAGAAGCATATGGAAAGAAAATAAACTGGACAAAGTCAACTTCAGCTTATGCATTAGCCTTTGTTTAAATTGTATTTTGAAAGAGAAGGATATGAGTAATGCACTAGGTAGGTCAAGTTCCTTCAATTATCCTTCGTCTTGTTTTTAATATGCAACATACTCTTTCTGGTAGTCAAGAAGCACAATGATTTTCAGACAGACAAGCTACATATGCATAGTGTAATTTACAGTAAGTGACATTGTCATTTTAAGTGTATATCTCTTAATCTGAGAAAAGCAGAGGAGTTCCTCATGAATGCAAAGCCAAAACAGGGTCCCAGTGTTATTTACGGATAGGCAATTGAATGAGTTCACAAGTGTCCTCTTTCTCTGAAGAAGAAAGGAAACATACTGCATTCGACTGACAGAGGCATTTCAGCAAATTATACTTCTGTTGCTACACTTAAAACCATATTAACAAGAAAAAACTTGGCTTGTTTGTTTTTCGTTTTAAGAAGGAAAGAGAATAAAAGCATTTTCCAGTGAAAAAGAAAAACATACCTAGATCCCTCTGTTACCCTTGATCATTAACTGCAAAAAGACATTGGCATTGCATTTACATTCTAAGTTTCTATGGAGAAATTCACAAAAATACATAGAAAATATGCATATGTTAGAGAAAAGAAAGGATCCTAAAGGGTCTTCTATGGTGCTTTCTGTGAAAACTACATCTGATTATGGAAACCTTAAAATCAAACCCATGCATTTAATTACTGCTCTGCATTTATGAAGTTATTTTTAAAGAATTTTAATACCTATATCTATGATATTTAGAAAAAATATTTAAAACTTTTTAAAAGCATATATTTAAATTCAGAGAATTTAGAGATTAATTTTGAAAATTCTGAGTTGCTTTTGCACAGATTGGTGATGCTATAGTTGACCTTTACGGTATCTGAAATGGACTGCTTTTATTCTTAATGTTGAGTAAACAGCATCTGCCATAAGAAGTGTGGTTTTTTAAGACTGATTGTTCAGATATAGTCATATATAGAATACTTTCTTTCCATGGTAACTCCAATTAATCTTCTTACATTATTAACCTCTACTCCTGCCAGCACTGTAGAGTCAACAAAACCGTAGGACAGTAAATGGGGCTTTATTGCTAAGAAATGGTACACTGAGTTCTTAACAGAATTATAGATTAATTACCAAACTCTGTCACCTAAAACAATCCCATTCAAGCACAACGGAGATAAAAGGGCTGACATATAAGAAACAAACAAACCAGCAAATCTGTGCTCATAAACAAGTAACACTTGCTGTGTCTTAAAAAGTACTGCTGAGATAATTTTGTTTGAAAATTACTGACACGTGATAAACATTGCTCCATATCACACTATATCAGTAGCATTATAATGTTTTGAAAAATAACTGCACTTTGCAGGGTTTAAAATAACAAATGCTAAATCTTAGGTTGTAATGAAAAATATTTAGCATGTAAGTAACTACCACTACTAGTTAGGAAGAAAGACAAGTAGAAAAAAAAAATAACGTCATGAAAAAAAACGAAGAAGTAGAGACTTCTTCCTTCTTCTACACTGAGGCCTAACATCCTCTGTCTGTCTCAGTCTGGAGCTTGGCAAGCTGTCATTGCATGCAAAATGATTTCCTTAATTTTAGAAAAAGAGAACAGAAGACTTGTAACCAATTAATCTTGGTATATTTGCATATAAGGTTAGTAAAGTGAACACACTAGAAGCACTTTAGAATGATAAGCATGTTATCAATGTGGTGCTCAAGTTTTTCAGCTTTTAATTAATTCTGTAATTTCAGGACTAGCAGAAATAAACACACTCAAAAGGCAAACATGAACACTACAAGGTGTAAAATTCATTGGATACTTTTTCATTTCCTTAGTTGAAACAGAGGGGAGTAGTTGTAACTACTTATAACTACAAGCCATGCTTTTCAGTTTTATCTAATTTTCTAATTATTTAGCTTTTAAGTTTTTTTTTCCCCAGTGCCTCATTCCATGTTATTTAATAACATGAATGTATTTAATAACATGACAGTATTCTAGCACTGAAATGTTGGAATACATAGAATAAAATTCTGAATCATCAGAGCATCACTTTATTGCCGAATCATATGGAATTTCTACACTTACTCAGTGGTTGTCAGTTCTGATAACCTTTAAAGTCTGACTGGACTGTGGCCAGCAACTACTCTGAAAATCTCTACTGATGTTAAAGAAAATCTTCTGATTTTACTGACAACAATTTAACAGGAGACATCTTCCTGTTACTGCTCTCTAGCAAATCCAAATGCTGTAATTAATACTGTAGAAAGGACAACAGGAAATCCTCCCCACCCAGCAGAATCTGTAAGAGGAATTAATGTAGACCTGTATCTGAGAATGGTACTTTAGAGTAGTCTGTGATTTTTTTAGCACATAGATTCTGATTCAGGGACAGAAAAGCGGCATTTTTTTCTTTCTTTTGATGTTGACATGATCCAAACTGGGGCTATAGTT
>NW_010160299.1:52247-53662 GCF_000695765.1 Mesitornis unicolor | reverse complement strand
CTACATATCTTGAAATACTGATCTTAATTATTTACTTGCACAATGTGTGGACATCACATTTACAAAGCCCTTAGCTCTCCCACACAGAGTCAGAAATGTCTTTCTTAAAGAACCAGAATAAAGAAAGTGCTTTAAATCTACATTCTATGATTTCAGTTCCTGTAATAACAAAGCTCCAATGTTTTCCTATGGCAAAAATAAAAATGTTCCAGTACCTCATGTAATTAAATTAGGAATATCATCAATACAGAAGAATATTTAAAAACAGTTATGTATAGAATAATACATACTGATGGATAGATGAGATATGGTTCAACTACATCCCATTGTAAATGAAAGGAAAAAATAGATATTTAGTAACTAAATTAAATCCTGACTTTAATGAAAAATTCATCAGGTATGATATAACTTTACATTTTAAAGAGAAAATTTTGTTCTGTTGGAGTACAGTTTTGATGTCACTTACACTAGGAATAACAGTAAAATACAGTAAGTGAAATTAGAACACAGCTTTCAATTTCTGTGATAACTCCTGAGAACTATTCAATTTATGTAGCAGCTGTTCACTGAAATAAGTGCCATGCTACTTAGCCTTCTGAAAACTGCGGAATGAACAAGCTATATCTAATTGCAATTTCATTGCTATCTAATTTGTTCCTCCCAAATTGCAGTGAGTAGGCTGACCTCAACGATTGACCCATGTGTCCTTCTTGGAGGTGTGGGTACAAGGCACATGGCTTTGGGTTGTTCTCCATTGCAGTTCTGAGATGGCAGGTCTGGCTAGTTAACTTGCGAGCATTTGCAAAGCTTGATCTCATCTGACATGCTTAAGAAGCAAAGCCTTGCTGAACTGCATATGAATCACAGCTAAGCTATACTTTGGCTCCCAAGGCCTCAAAAAGTCAGGATCAGAAATGCATGAATTACTATGCTATATCATATCAAGATGATCCCCAAACACAACTCACATTTAAACGTACACATTGATTTCCATTGTTGTGTATGGTATTGCTTAGTTTTAATATTAGTCTAAAATATTCTGCAAAATGAGATGTCGTGTTTTTGACTCCAAGTTGCTGCCACTGGTGCCCATCTCCAGACTTCTGTTTAGAAGCAGGACTTTTCTCACTGTCTTTTATGTCCAAGGCTGCTTTTTTACCTCTCTGGAAGATTGCATTTCATATGTATTTCACACTAGCACATTAGCAGCACACTTTAGATGCCAAAAGTGAAGCCCACGTTCTAGTTACCACCAAGATTCACAGTGAAGTAACCAACTACAGGTAATGATCGAAAGGGATAGCAGAAGAACAAGAGAATTCAGGTGTCCCCCTCAGGTACCACCATGCCTGAAGCAGGGAGAGAGGTGATCGCTCCTGGGGGTGCAATATACCCTCTCCTTGAGACATCTGAAA
>NW_010160299.1:48248-52216 GCF_000695765.1 Mesitornis unicolor | reverse complement strand
TTCCTGCTGGTTTCAGCAAGACCACAAGGGACGCGGTAGCACACATATGCTGGAGGGTATTCTTGCCTCTTTTCCTCCTGTCACTTTGTGAACCCATACGGTGTTAGATATAATCTAGCATTAAACAAGCAAATTCAAGCAACTGCCTTTCAGATGGATATATTAACAAAACTGAAACCAAAATCAAAACCAGTAACAAAACCCAAGTTTCTACTTCAGTGTACAAATTCTTGCAAATTCAGTGTGGTCTTGCCTATCCATTTCTTCATCAGAGGATATCCAAGCAAAGTGATTAATTTGAACAACTTCTATGTCTGTTTGATAAAATTTCTCTAGTTTTTATCTTGTGTGCCAACAAATGTGTCTTGGTGGCAACAAAAAACTCTATAATTTGCCTCCAGAGTGGAAAATACTGAGCAGAAGAATAATTTAATTGCAATGTTATATATATATGAAGGCCATATTTTGGCTATTTCATGTTGAAATTTAATTTCTTTTTCTAGATCATTACATGGAAAGTGAAAAATGTTCTTCCAGTTATAAATAAAATAGAATAAAACTTCAAAGAAATTGAAAAAAAAATCTATTTGCACTTTGAGTTTGCAGTGAACATTTGGAAATGGTAATTATAGAACTGTGATAACTAACTTAAAGTTCAAGAAGACAGGATTGGCACAATAAATAATTGGTTTGCTTCTACTTAATCTATATTAATGTAAACAATAAATCTTCTCTTAAATAAAGATTGTGTGAATCTTCATTTATCTTTTATGACAAGAGAGCAAAGGTTGTAGCTTAATGAATGGAAAGAAGCAACAAGGTCAGATTTAAAAGCCTTAAAGGTCAAATTTCTGACATCTCTGAACACTGGAAAAAAGCTAACATGGTAATTACTATTTTGGTCAAGTCACTGAGGTCTATTTATGATTTCAAAAAGAAAAACCCCATAATACTGGAACTTAAGAAGCAGCACTTGGTATAATCTGTAACATATACTTCCCCATATTACAGACTCCTTCCACCACAGAGGAAAAATAAAGGATCCAGTAATAAGAATTCCATTTGAGACCTCACATGTCTATTAAGTATCCAGCAACTATCCACACCTGGAAAGTGTTTAGGAAACAAAGCCACAACAGTCTCCTAAAACAGAGACATTGTCTAATTTTGAATGTTTACAGGGATTCCTATGCTTAAATCACCCCTGCTCTGGTGAGTTTACAAGTAGTTCTTTGCAGACAACAAGAACATAGGCATTGATAAAAGGTCCAGAAAGCCACACAATTTTATTTTACATATGCATTGATTTTTGCCTAAATGGAAGACCTCTGTCATCTAACAGGGTTATTCGTAGATTCAAAGAGTTGATCGGGGTCATTAATAACAATAGTAAACTGATCATCATTCCAATAGGATTTGACAATGGCTTTTTTTCAAAGTGGATACTAATGTATTGATGCCTCTGAAGTTCATTACAGCAGTAATAAATCATTAGCCTCCAGAAAATGATTTATAAGTTGCTTAAAATGCATTAGAATGGACTGTCAAGCTACTCTACTGAGACGATGAGGCTGGTACTAAAGAGTGGGTTTTTTTCAGGTTCTCTAACCAAAATGGTGATGACTCAAAGTAATCATATCACAAAGACAAAAATAAAACAAATCACTGTAATAATTTACTTTAATAGCATGTTTCAATCTTCATAAAAGGGTGAGTGAATTTTACTCTGAACTGCTAGATACATTCCTGTTATTCACTGCTGGCAGTAAACTCTTAACCTACAAAGCTCCAGTACTGACCCCAATGATTGTATTTGTGTTTACTTTAACCAAAAGAAGTGTACTGCGTGTGTAACTATGGTTACTCTACAAGAGTGCCTGTGTAATAACAGTTTATTATAATGTATAAGTAGCCTGTCAAGCATGCAGAGCTAAGCCATAAGATTAGTAATGATAATATCTCAAGAAGTATATGGGCCACAACTTGATACTCAGAATGTTTATGCTATGCAAATCTGTTACTATATTATATACACTACTGCTAGTTACTACGTAAGTAGCTTAACTACAGCTCAGACCTATCAATATGCAACTACAAAATGTTTTTACTTTCACATATGCTTTTAATTAATACCCATTTCACACAGAACAGTTTATTCATGATATTCAGCAAACTTCATTTGAAGTCCAACACTCAGTCTCACACGCTCCTCTACAACATTCTTGCAATAGTGCTAACGGCCCCGTGTGTTAAGCAGAGTACCTTAACCAGTCTCCTCCCTCTCTGATGCACACAAACTCAATCACAGGGGCTGCACAAGCCTGGGATCTCATATTCTTTTTTGTTCCTGCCTGCCACAACCATAGCGTGGCCACACAGCACGAGAGGTGTACGTAAAGACGCACACCCACGCAGGGCAAGGCAGGATCATGTTTCCATCACTTGGAGGGGTGCAGGCATTGGTTTCTTTCCCTCTGGGCCATGCTCATGATGACAAAGATGGGTTGGAAAAGGTAGAGGTGGTCATGCTGCTCCTTCGACCTATGTGCTGGCTAGTAAAGCATGTGGGGCGGGCCATGAATGCTCTAGGATCCAGCACCACCGTGACTCTGCGTTTCTGTAAAAAGACTGGGAAGTGCTTTGTGAGCTGCTGGGACCAGTGTCAGTGCACCACCATTTCCTCTTCTTCTTTTTGCACAGTGTTGTGCCCACATGTCAGAAATAAGCCCCAAGTGATTTGTCTTTACCCATTTGAACAGCGCTTGCTTGAGCAAGTAGCTCTTACACGAGGAGCCCTTCAAGATTAAGTACATTAAAGGCTTGTCTGTAATGCCAGGAATAAAATAAAATAGTGTCTTCTGGAAATACATGATAAGAATTACCATGAACTGTACAGAAGACAACACAATAACATGTTATCCTCTCAGTGTAATTCAATTATAAGTGTGCATTGTATAAGGGACATGAAACATTTAGGGCCAGATTTTCAGAAGGCCAAGTCTGTATGTTTACAAGCTCAATTTTGTGTTTGCAGTCTGAAATGGGAGGAGTTGTGTCTTTATCTAACTAATCTTGCTTTCATAAAGCATCATTAGAGGGAGAAGTACTTTGGAAATAAGAATGACTGCAAACAAAAGAACAAGGTTTGCTGAATAGCTTCGAAAAATATACTTAACATCACTAATGTTATAAGCTAATTTATCTTTCTGTATTTGCTGTGGAATCTCTACAGGCCAACTCTCCTTTCTTTAATTTGTAAGAAATCCCCCACAGAAGGATGACAGGTTCCTCTGAATGCAGAAAGAGAGGGGTGGGCATGTAGTCAAAATTACAGAAGGTTGGGGGATTTTTTAATTGCAAATTAAAAATGCCATTTTGCACAAAATGGAGCTCTCAGACCAGCCAACATGGATGGGTAGAATTAAAACATCCCACTGACAATTTAGTCCCAAGTAAGCATTCGGTAAGAACTAGAAAATATAACCTTAAAATATGATCATCTTACTCTTAGTTAACATTTCACTGGTGTATTTTAAAAAGCTTTGCCTCCACAGAGAGAACTGGTAAAATAAAGATGCCAAAAGAATAAACGAACACTTGCACATGTGAACAAAGAAGTCTCTAAGTAAGTAACAAACACAGAAGTCTTCAAAAAGCGATGGACACATGTTTCAAAGCTTCTAAAAATGACAGGATTTCTATTAGAAATGCAAGTAGAAAACATTTATCTGATTTTAATTGGATCCAGTTGATATGTATGTTTTAGAACAAACCCTAGGTCTTTTACATTGCTATGAAATTACCTCTCGCAAAGAATCCTTGAACTATCCTGAGTCAAGGCAATACTTTTAATACTTGATAAGCATAAATTAGCACAGAATAGAACAAACTACTGGTGGCCAACACAAGCTCAATAGCACATAACAGGAATTTTTGCCTATTCAAGACATGGCACACAACTTGCAGAC
>NW_010160299.1:7533-48217 GCF_000695765.1 Mesitornis unicolor | reverse complement strand
GGAAAGAGCTACCTTTAGTACTATTAAGATAGTGTAAATCACAGCAGTTTGTACCTAGAAGGAACACTAGCCAAAATATACCTAACTTTGTGCTGCTGCTGTGTCTAGATACAATCCTAGCAAAACAAACCTTCCTCTTGGCACTCTGCTTATGTCCGATCTTTGCAAATGAGTCTGGGACTGTTTTCAATTTCTGTCACTGGACTGCTCCTCCAGCTTGGTGTGGACGGTTTAGTGGGCTTGTAAACAGATACAAGGACGGAAGAAAGGGTGCAAGTCTCACCATATGAGCTGTAAAATCTTCACAAAAATATTGCATTTATCTATACAGTGGGAAAAAAGCCAGTGGCAAAATGGGCAACAATCTTGCTCACTTCATGAACACCTCAGTGCTGGGTTTGGCTGACACAGAGTTAATTTTCTTCATGGTAGCTAGTATGGTGCAATGTTTTGGATTTGTGCTGGAAACACTGTTAACATAGGGATGTTTTCGTTCTTGCTTATCATTGCTTACATGCAGTCAAGGTCTTTTCTGCTCCTCATACTCCCTCACCAGCAAGTAGGCTGGGGGTGCACAAGAAGTTGGGAGAGGACACAGCTGGGACAATTGTCTCCTCCATCCCACCAGGGGGGAGTGAGAGAGTGGCTGTGTGGTGCTTAGTTTCCAGCTGGGGTTAAACCATGACAACCTCCCACCAACCAAGACAATAAATCACAACTTGTTCTGATGCCAAAGCCAAAGTTCTGGTACGGACTGAGGTTGGAAACTCTTCAGTTAAGCTAAAAAACAATCAAAGAGACGAAATACCTCCCCATCCTCATCTCCCATAAAGCTCATGTTATGAAGCTTTTAATAAAGCTAAATCAAAGAAGTACAACACCCTATGGATGCTCCTTATTGCACCTTTCTAGGGTACAGGGAAATATTGCCAACAGAAGAAAATCCAAAATTAAGAACTCCAGGACTAATGAAATGCAACTTATTTCCCTAGGCCTAAGAGTACTATTTACTGCATCCAGTAGATATATGTATGACAAGTTATGTTAAAAGATACTCCAACATAACATCTTCTGGAATCAGGAATGAGTTTCACACCAGCATCACAGGACAGATTTTGCACAGACCTCCAGCTGCTCACAGTGCTCCACTGCAGGCCACCTCTATGCTATTCTTCCTCATGAAGCAGTTTGAAGGATCTCTTTCATGAGAACATTTAATTCTTATGCCTCTTCCAAGCATTTTTGACTGTCATGCGTTTCTTTCTGCTGCTCCTATAAACCTATAATCCTCCTTTTTGAACCACACTAGTAACCAGGAGAATTTTGGTTACCCTGTCCTAAGTCAGCACTCCTCTTGATTCGGATTCCTGTGATGGCATGTACAGCCTAGGGAAAGGAGAGATGGCCTATGAGCAGAAGTGCATAGTTATACACCAAGTCATAGCATAGCTTAGATCCCCAAAGGCATAGTGCAGAGAATTGTGTTTTTATAGCCCTTTCTCTATGGAGGGGAAAATTCTGGCCCTTTATATTCTGCCTATCTAACACAGATACTTAACACCACCTCCTGCAAGTGGAATATGCACCTGCAATAGTTGAGTGATAAAAGACATTTAACTCAATCTACTCCAGAAAAACTGAAGATGAAGATGAGAAATCCTCGATTATCACCTGGGAAGCAGAGACTGATACAAATTTATGAGCTTTTCTATAATATCTGTATTGTTCAGTGGTGTGGGGTTTTTTCCTACTAGCAGATACAATAAAAAAAAATCCTTCAACTCAAATTCTGCAGTGAGAAAGCATATGGAAGCAGAATAACTTCTCCTTTCTCAAACCAAACCAAACCAAACCAAACCAAAACAAAACAAAACAAAACAGGTATAAGGTTAAGAAAATGCATTAACTTTACAATGAGAAAGATAAACCAGATAATTTATTTGTACAAAGGATCCATAATACAGGATTTTTAAGTACAAAAGACTTTCTACATATAGTATTTTTAATTCCACCACTCTATTATACTGCACTTTCCAAATGTTTACTAAGGACTGGTAATGCAGATAAACAAATTTTCCCCCATTTCAGACCGAGAAACTGAGGCACGGATAGAAATTTCTCCAGCGAATGTACAACCCATGGCGCTTCCATGCACAGCGAAGGTCCTACCCAAAGTTCATCAGAAGTATTGCAAGCCTTTACAAATATTTTAATGGGGTTTGGTTCATGACCTAGAAGATCTACGAGTAGCTATCTCTGTCAGTCATAAGTCCTTAATCTGATTGCTTCTTTCATCAAACACTTTAACCTACCTGTGTTTTGGAATGCAACCCTGTCAGAGGAACAATATGAAATTCATGCAAAATGTTACAGAAGCACAAGGACTTCTCTGAACAATCCTTCAGGAGTTCAGCAGAGACATCACGTCCCCATCCCGTACCTAGTGCAGTAGGCAGTAAGGTTAAAGACGGAGATACACACCTGTTCTGAAAACATCTTAACAAGATTTTTCAATGAAAAGTAGCTTTGCAGATTGCATACACTTGAAAACCTGAAGCTTCAGGGGTGGGAAACCAAGCATGAAAGACCTCATATTCCCTCTTCTCATTACCACTAAATGCTCTTCATTATGTTTTTCCATCTTTAAATGGAAAGGACAGGCTTTCACTTGACCTCCTCTATTAGCATCCAAGGAATCATATCTCCTCTCAGATATGTATATATGTTATTATTGACTGTAACATTATTATGAAAGCAGAATTCAGTTCTATCATTGAATTTGTAAATTCATGTTTGACTGTGATATTCTCCTACCCTTCATGTACATGAGCAAGTACAGATGAATACTATGATTTACATTTCCTAGTAGCTGAACATCAATCTAGATACCTGAAATGTCACCTCTAACTATTTGGGCAACTTAGAGACTTATGCAAAAAAATTTTATTGCGTGCACAAAACAGACACAAAACATACACAAACAGATACTAAGCTGAAACATGAGAATCTAATCTTATTTTAAAAGAAAATGAAATCTCTCAGTAGGTAAATGGACATTAAACTCCTGACACGTGTAACTGCTTTCTGTGTTTTGAAGAAGCTGCTTTTCAAAACTTGCCATGGGCAGTTTTTCTGTGCCTCTGCTTCTGGCCATTATGTCAGTTTTCAACCCATACCCTCAACCAGGCTTCAGATTTTGTTTACACATTTTTATCTACCATATGTCTCCTTCTGATGGCTAAATTACAACCAGTCTTTTCAGCCCATATTTTAAAAGACTTGGCATAAACCTAAATAGCAATTGCAAAGATGATAGGAGAAAAAGTTGTGGTTTTGACTAAAACTAGAGGTATTAAGACCCTTAATTGACATATATTTTTGCAAGAATTGCACTGAATACAATTTTTCATTTTTTATAATTTTTCCATTTTCTTCATTTACTAGTGAGAATAGTAAAAATGTATTAGCTACCAAACATCACTCATTGCCTCTCTGATCACTACCCAGAATTTCCCAATGTTTTCTGGTTAGTAATGCAACATTTCTTGGCATGTCTGTGCTAAGTGAAAAGAGTATCACAAGGTGGTTTTCTTGGCTATGACATTCCCAACAGACTGCTGCATGTGTCAACAGAAAAACCAGAGTGACGTGCCTTCCACTTTAATCGACAGATACATTACATGCCAGAAAACAGCAAAAATACCCTTTGTAATGTAACTTCTAAAAAGATTTCTAAAATTTGATCTATGAAACAGTTCAACAAAATAAACCATGTTCACTCGTGATGAGTTTGACTGTATTTAGATTACTTATTATATAAAGATCATGATCCTTGATATAAAGCTGTCACATATTAAAAAAGACCCTATATGCAGATAAAGGTTCCCCAGACTGTCTCAAACCCACATCATATTCCAGAGCTCTCTATATCATATTTTGGGCTTTTGAGTTAACTAGAAGTCATACAAAAGTACATGTAACCAGACAGCTCGTTATTGACCTTGTTTCTGAGGAGGCTTATGTACATTATTTATTCAGGCAGCTGTAAGAAATAGAGTGCTCTTATGCAACATGCTCCACATTTGACAGATCCACATAAAAGTATGCAGTAGATATGTCAGTGCATTTGGTCAAATCACACAGTTTTTATTATATTGATGCAAAAATGCATTAGACATGTTTCTCTGATATAACAAGTTCTTTTGGAAGAGGGCCACAACCAAAGAACTGCAACAATTTTGTGTTTACTGCTAGGATCGCACACAAATGAGTCCTTTTTGTCCTTTAAGTCCTTTTTTGGTGCCATGTATGTCTGGGCATTTCAGACAACAAGCCTTCTCTACAGCTTTAATTTTGCTCACTGCTTTACAGCAACTGGGCCTTTAAAACAGTGGTTAGTTCCTCGTTCAGTAATTCTTGGTGATGTGTAACAACAGACAGGATTGACTCTGTGTTCTCCAGCTGGCACAACTGTACCTTTTCATAAAATAAATTAATCTAATTCCTTATATAATGTAGCTGTGAGTAAGAACTGCAGACTTGGAACTCTACCTTTTTCTACAAAGCATGAATAATGACTACTTCCTAGGTGGGTGTGTGCACATTCTTGTTTTATTAGATCAGCCTCACAAAAGAAAGATCGCACCATGAATGCCACGATTATTTTTAATGTACTATCAAAACACAGCAAAATTACTCGCTATCTGAGGTTAACAACTGATCACATTTTTAGCCTAACTTTAGCCCCCGAGATTTATCGCCCTTTTTTAAGTCAACATCTGTGATGTGTCCTAACTAAAATGTGGGAAATCTTACTGATGGATCAAATGCAAAACCTCTACTTGCTCATGCAACCTAGAAGACTTGAATAACCCACTGCAGTTGGTCTGGAGAACAGAGGTCACAACCCTAATTCTGAAATATCTGCCAGCCATTTGAGATGTTCTGTAGTGCTGCAATTTATTTTCTAAACTGCCATGAATTTCAAGTGTCCGTATAATTTTTAGATTTTCATACAAAAAAAAAATCCATAAATTAAACCCTCCAGTGGATACTGAATAGTAGAACAGAACACAGTAAGTAATATTGCAAGTAAATCACTGGATTCACAAGTGTCAAAGAAACAAACATCTGTTCTTCTATAGGTATCAATGGAAACAGTGGAACACCGTAAATGAGCATGAAAATATTTCCTTGAGAAGTAGTATTATTAATTCACCAGCTTTAACTGAATACTCTCTTCATAACACCTTAATACTAATAACAAAATAAATCATCTGTTTAAATGGAACATTTAGACTGCATTCAATACAGCCTTGTCATGTTGACACTAGTAAGTTAATAAACAAGTGGGTATTAAATTAAAATACGGGAATAAAATATACACTACTTGAATCATCTGAAGAGAAAATACATATTTTCAGTTGTAATTTTAAATTGTTAAAAACCTATTAGACAGTAAGATCACAGTAAATACACAACTTCAATATGCTCTAATTCTGTGCAATTTATGAGATTTAAGCAAATATCAGTGAGAGTTTTAATTTGGATCTCCCAAAGCTAGACAGGATTATTGTGAGTGTAATAGTTTTATGTTCAAGTGGGATTCTGCTGTATTAAACTCTTTGTTAAACAAATCAGTCAAGCTCTCTCTCTGGAATTTTAATTTGCACCTTTGTAGAAGATGAGCAGTGTTTCACTTTTAACGTTTGATTATCAGCACATACTTTAAAGAGGCAAGATCTTACCACTTAATACAAGTTTTCTTTCATTTTCACTTGAGCAGAATTATATTTTAGTCCAAAAAGGTTATTATTGCCTTTAGTTATGTATCTCCCAGGGCATTTAATCAGCAGTAAAAAATACTCTCTAAAAAATGTTGCCATGCTGTCAACTTAACTAAAATCTGTTTTCTTTTAGGCTGCCAATGTTTGCTATCAAGTTAACTGCAATAGCCCAGTACTTTACCAATAGCAATCAATAGCAGTGCTCTCAGCAGCATCACCACAATTGGTTGGGGCACAGAAATACAGGTCTAAAACTTCCATGATAAGGCAGCTCACTGCAAGACCCTTCTTGTTTAATGCTGTCTTTACTCTGATTGTTTCCTGCCAGGTAGGTAGCATAAATGAGTAATCTTATCTCATCCTGATTTTTAGATTCGCTTGTTTCCTCTAGTTCCAGTCCAGAATTTGAGAAACGCTTCTAAGCAAGAAGGACCTCTCCATCCCTTTGGCCCTCCACCCATTCCTCTCAGCAGCCTCCTTTGTTTTGCCAGAAAATGCGGCAGTGGCTCCAGGTTGCACCAAGGACTCAGGACTCATACAAGATCGCAGGGCACCACTCTCAGTAGATCATGATCTACTGATGCACCGTGCAGCTACTGTCACTTCTTACCCAGGTGTTTGCATGGAGGTCAGTGTAATTCTTTTCATCAGTAAAGTAAGGTCTGAAGCCTTTTAAAAGAACTTTATTAACTAGTATAAGAAAAATCATGTTACTGTCTTAAGTCTCACAAGGAAGACTAAAAGACTGTAGACTAATAATAACTAATTATTTGGGCATTCTTATGGACTATAAAAAGTTAATTTCTTGCTCTAAATAGTGCTGCATAGAAGCCAAAGCATTGGTCTCATACATTCAGATGGATCTTCTGAATATTCTGGAATGGGCAGGTCTCTCACTCTCTTTCTTTTCATCCCCCTTTTTCTCATGTCCTGACCAGATAGTCTTAATTCTCAGAAAATATTGCCAATAAAAGACTAATCACAACTGATATATTCCCCCTTGCTTCAACACTGGTTTTACTGTTCTGGCATTTTCCAACAAAAACCTTCTTTGCCAAAAATGCTCATCCGACTCTGGCTGCTGTTGAATGACTGGAGAGCATCAGTGAAAAATTAAACATCTCCTCCTAGTTGGATGGAAGCCTACGATGAATGTATTTTTAGCCCCGAAACAAGCAGATGGTGAATGGTAGGTATGAACGAGCAACCACTTCTGACCTTCTCCAAGACACGGCTACCACACCATGTGGGAAAAGAGAAGGCAAGCTTATTTCACTCATGATGAACCCAAAGAGATCAATTCCAAATCTCTCCTTTTATTCACCGCATATTGGCTGTCTCAAACTTTCTTTCAAATGTAAAATTTAAGTTTAAGTCCTACCTAAAGTCACTCTTAATTAGAAATAAGTAATGACATACCTTACATAAGATTTTATTCCTGACTTCAAAAGGAGCTACCTAGGTTTGTTTGGTGTCTTTACTTTGAAGAAAATGTCTTTTATTACTTATTTTAGTACAACACATTAAAATCAAATATCTCCTGTAGCAAAACGATTCAAGTCCCTGGAACTCAAATAATTTTCTAATAAAAAATGCATGAGACAAATAAATGCACTTTATGTTCCACAAGAAAAGGCAGTTTCAACAGGCTAATGCTCAGAGAAAATTCATTTTATCAACCAGCCATTTCATTCTTTGGTGCTGTTACAAGCTCCTCGCGGTTGCTAAGCAACCATAATTCATCGTACCTTTTAATGGATACTCTGCTACTGCTGAGAACATTAAGGTGAAGAGAATAAATGCCTTGGGTGAATCTTGAAATCTTTCATTATGCATGTCATTCTATTTCTGTAATGCTATAATGCTGAAATGTTTCTGTGGCAGGAAACTGAGTTGTGGTAATTGCATATTCCACTCATATATGTTTTGTAAGCAGAGCAGCACGTACTTGTCTAAAATGAGCTATTTCTTACATGATTGAAATTGGACTTTTCTACTTCTAAAGGTAGTAAATAAATCTGAGGGGAAAAAAAAAGAATGAGTCTGAAGTAAAATGTCTTGGAATTTTCAGCAAGAGTGACAAAATCCTATGGCATAAATTGAAAGTAATAAAACAGGCTTGATTGTAACGCACAGCGGTATGTGAATATATGGTACACAATTGAAAATGCAAAAAACACAATAAAGAAACCATATATTCTATGCAACTTGCATCTTTCTAAAACGCATGACATTCAAAGACAGATACATGTATGCTAGATCAGGCATCTCTATCTCTATTATTAAAACAAACCTCAGGTTTCAGCAGAATGCAAATAATGAATATTATGTGCATTTCCCTCCTCGTTGTTTAGGGCCTTTTCTCCTCTTGAGAAATACCTCCTTATACCAGCCAAGGGGGCACTAGCATGCATGTGATTTCACAATTAGGTTTGCATTTTGCAAATAAATAGTAAAAACATTGTAAGATAAGATAGATACTTTAAATGATGGATAGCACTACAAAAAAAGATGGATTTGTTTCTATGGGTTCAACCTGCATTGCTGATCCTGATTATCTTATCTTTCACACCTGTGTATACCAGGTGATATGCACTTAAAAAAGCAGCAATAATTAGAGAAGATGTGAATTAGTTTTTCCTTGTTTTGAACACTAGATTCAGGTTTGTATTTAATTTATTTTAGGAAAAATACAATTAGCCTTGGAGAGAAACTGGTTACATTTTTTTCTACGTAGCTTTTAACGTCACTTTCCTCTTTACATGCCTGGGCTTGTCACAGGAAACGCTAAGGGACAAGCACTATTTTCAGCTCTCTTCCTCAGCCATTTACAGCACTGCTCTACCAGAGGCTGGTGACCTCAAACTCATCTTGAAGCTGCATGGGCGGAGAGGACCAGTCAGAGAACTCTTACAGCCCTATCTGTTTTCATGTTGGAAAGGAAGGACAAAGTACAACCTTTTGCTTATCCTATCCAACTGTTGTTGAGGGGCATTTTAAAATTACTTTCATCACACTGCATGAACGTGGAAGACCTCTTTCTCTGAGAAACCTTTTGAAATCTGTTCCTCAAGAAAGTGATCTGAAAGAAAAAGAAGGGGAAAATGTTGCATACATGCACACAGATGAAAAGAAGAAACTGATGGGGTTGCAGGATAGTTAGAGACTTCACATCAATCTACTCTAAAGTGATTGGACTTGTTGAACAGCACAAGGGGAATCCAACTCAGAGTAATAACAGGAAAAGTAGGAAAGAGTTAAGAAGTTTCAAATCAGGGATAACGCAAAGTTAAAATAAATGCATAAATATGTCAAACAGAAATATTTCTTTTCATTTCTTCTTCTTTTCAAGTATTTATACACCACTTTCCACAAAAAGCAAGCATACTTGACTTTTCTTTCTGCTGGAGAGAGTCCAGCGTAGGGCTACAAAGATGATTAAGGGAGTGGAGCATCTCCCTTATGTGGAAAGGCTGAGGGAGCTGGGTCTCTTTAGTTTGCAGAAGAGGAGACTGAGGGGAGACCTCATTAATATTTATAAATATATAAAGGGTGAGTGTCATGAGGATGGAGCCAGGCTCTTCTCGGTGGCAAACAATGATAAGACAAGGGGTAATGGATAGAAATTGGAACACAGGAGGTTCCACTTAAATTTGAGAAGAAACTTCTTCTCAGTGAGGGTGACAGAGCACTGGAACAGGCTGTCCAGAGAGGTTGTGGAGTCTCCTTCACTGGAGACATTCAAAACCTGCCTGGACGCCTTCCTGTGTAACCTCATCTAGGTGTTCCTGCTCTGGCAGGGGGATTGGACTAGATGATCTTTTGAGGTCCCTTCCAATCCCTAACGTTCTGTGATTCTATGATTCTGTGATTCTGTGATTCTTTCCTCCTCTTGGAAAGCATACTTGACTTTTCTTTCCCCCTTTTTTCTTCTGCTTCCCTTCTTTGGTGTTTTTATTTTTGGGTTTTTTTTGTGTTTGGTTTTTTGTTTGGGTTTTTTTGTGGTTTTTTTTTGTTGTTGTGGGTTTTTTGTTGTTTTGTTGTGGGTTTTTTTGGTTTTTGTTTTTCTGCTAGTAGTGACAAAACCCAATAATCTATGTTTTACAACTGCTGCCTGATTATTTTCCAGTAAGGAAAATGTTGCCTTTCCTCAAACCACTGATTCCTCCAAAACGACCACTCTTGTAAATGTAATTTGCTGATGCAAATCACTCATTTTCTTTGCCCAAACACTTGCTATGCACAGTTTCACTAGTGGAGTCCACATGTACCTGAAGAATGGCTCAAAATTTGTGTCTCCTAATGATTCTCCTTGATCTTTGCTGCTGCTTAGTGAATGGTGATCCCAGTGAGTAGCTACAGCCTGGAAAAGACTTGGAAGGCAGAATGCTGAACCACTTCTGACTACTCATATCCTCCTACTTAGGTGATCAAAACTACGGGAACAAATAGTGGACTTCTGCATGGGAATAACAGATGTGGAATCATTGCAGTCATGCTTCGAGTGCTTCCTGAAAAACACTTTGTTACATTTCTTGGAATCACTTCATTACATCTATAGAAAGATGGGGAAGATCCAAGGCCTTGTGTCACCTTAAACTGGAATTGTGTCTAGGCACAGCAGTATGATGAATGCTACTTATGTCTTTGAAAAGCCATATTACTTTCTCTCGAAACATCTAATTATGAATTAGATGCATGGATAATGTTGATCAAATATACCATTTCTAAAGTTAAGAAAATTTCTGCTTAGATAATTCCACATTTCCTCTGGTAGAAACTTGGTTTGGCCACTGTCTTGCAGTTTTGACAAGGGTCAAAATAATACAATAAAAGAAAGCAAAATTAATATTCTAAGCTTGACTGTGAAGTAAAGAAAGAGGATACTTAATATCATTTATCAAAGTAGGAAGAGATCAGCAAACTGAGACCTAACCACTGGAAGGTCATAGCCAATAACATTTCTGCAAATAGAAATAGGTTACAGAAGCATCAAATGCAAATTACTGTTTGCTGGAGAATTTTAATAGAGTTCTACGTCACATTATAAAATGTTTAATTGTAACCCCATTTTAATAACACCATCTGATTAACTGAAAAGATGCCTTGCTGATCGCAATTACAATCTGTCAAACTGCATATTTATTTACAGTTTGGTTTCCTAAAACCATAAGATAAAAAAAGGAAACTCTATTCAGCTTGTCAGCAAACTATAATTATTGTGTATCCTTCTGTCAGTTTCTGCATAAAACTTTTGGTTCTAAAATGGATCTAATTATAACTACATCAACATTTTTATAAATGCTTGCTTTCCCTTCTTTCTCCTTCCCTCCCTCTCCCCCTCCTCCCTTCATCAGTGAAATCTTTGTTGCAAACTCAGGAGGAAAAACTTCTAAGTAAGTAACATTTGTTTCTCTATTTTATCTTTTCTATCCAAAGTTATTGTGAGAATATAGAAGACTCTATTCAATGTAAATATTATTTATGGCAGTGCACCTTCCTAGCACTGCACTCAAGCAAAGCCATGGGATTAGGACTCTATTGGGTTTTTTCTGCTTTGGCATTAATGCCTTGAATATCAGCTGAGAAACTCTTTCCAAGTATATCATGCAGCTCATCTTCTAGAAAGTCTATTTATTGTAATTTATAACCTTTCACAAGCAACAATTTGCCAGACAAACAAGAAATGAGTCCAAATGTCTGAACACTAGTGTATGTATCCACCAGTTATAGAAATTACATCTCAAAGAAAGGTCTATTAAATCATCGAGTCTATCTCCCAGCCAGTGAAGGATTTTCCCATATGTATATGTTCCAGTGCTTTAACACTACCTGGCAGACTATTCGGATGACATTACAGGGGTTTTTTTTCCAACCTTCACCCGTTGCTTATTTTTATCCCATTATTTGCAGTGACAATTCTAAAGTATCACAAACATCTATTCCATCAGCCTTTCTAAGTAATGGATGATGATAAATATAATATTGAAAATATGCACATAAACAGCTGCATAAAATAACACACTCTAGCTGAACCTTCAAGAAGAGTTATTTTGCTCAGTGTAGGTTATGTGCTAATACAATCTGGATCGTGATTACATGCTAATAAGATTTCGGAAAAGCTGATTATTTTTCTACTGTTTCTTAAATGGTCAAGTCAGCTGTGAACCAAAACAGTCTGAGTTAATATCCATCCTCTTGATTATTTATTTCCTAGCTGTTCCATCAACATCTATTGCCTATCATTCCTTCTTAGATAAATATACATTTTATAAGTATAAATATATACATATATAAACACACTTTAAAAATAAAACTAAATAAAAGACATCTGAAAAGATTAAAGGGTCTGCATTAACTCCACTGACTGCTGGGCTTTATGTATACGACGATGTAGGTGAATTTTTAAGGTTGAGGACCTGTACCCAGAGTTTGCCTGAGAAGTCTGTGCATAGGCCATTAGAGGAATTCTCTAATAAATAATTTAGACAACATCTGTCAGAAATTACAAATATAGAGTATCCTGCTTTCAGGGAGATGACCTTTTGAAGTCCTCCCTTGGACTAGACTGAGGGAGGGAACTTAAGGTTCCTTCTGGACCAATTTCTGTAATTGGGTAAGTGACACAACATTAAGGCTGCACTGAGACAGGATCCAAGAGGTCAGGTTACTTATGCAACTTTTTCCTGTAGTGCAGCTTTGCTATATTGACTTTAATTATGTGACAATCAAAATAATAAGAATTGTTTCAAAGCAGCACATTAGGTGATATTACTTCACTTCAGTCTTGTTACAGCTTGCACTACTGTTTCAAATAGATACAAAGAAAACCAGTTCAGAATTATGATGGCAGAGTGTGGATCATTATTGAAAAATACTTTTGCTGACACATCCTTAACCTGTTATAATTTCAGCCTTTTTCAACTTGGGACTCATCTGTATTTGTATATTGTGAATTACATTTTATTGGATTTTTAATAAAGTAAATTCTACAATATAGTACTTGACAGATATGAAGGACTAATATGGCAAATACATATTTGTACCATTATTAGTACATTACTGTCTTAGCTAACTAGTGACTACAAAGCAGTTTAAGACACAAGGAAGGCTGATCAGTGCCACAAGCATTATTTTTTCAAATGCTGTGGTTTATTTTTTCCAGAAAAAAAATAACTTTTAAAAGTTTTTTTCCAGTAGTACACTTTTACACTGTACACTTTCTGTCAGGCAACTTAAGCTGCACTTAATATCCAGATCAGAACTAAGCCTATTGCACTAAACACTTTTTATGCTACTTCATAAGAAAGGGGAATGTAATAAAATTCATTAAACTGAGATCCCACACTTGAGTATTAGGGCATGTGTAGGAAACTGAAGCTTAGTTACTGAGTTAATCTCTGAAATTCTTTATGTGTGAATGAAGGTAATCCTAAAATGTCTTCAAAGGAAGACCCATCTCTGAATAAAAAAAAAAGTGTTGAATTCTCATCAAGAGCCTGATCCTGTAAATCCTCCATGCACAGGGCTTTTTTGCTAAAGGACCAGAACATCTAATTTCAAACATTTTTTCAGTTAATATAACTTTTGTAAGGATGAAGGGAAGACACCTGTAGCACACTATCTTGTCATCCATTAGGTAGGCCATGTCTCACCTTAGCAGCTACTCAGCTTCCTTTATTAACTCAGATAGCAAAGGTACCTATTATTTGAACTTACTAAATATCAGGCACTGCAACCTCATGTATAACCCACGGATTTGGTAAAAATTTTCTACAATGCAACTATGTGCATTACAATAAATCTGTTGTATCTACTTCAATAACTTGGCTCTAGTTTGTGTCTCTGTAACACATCCTCATTTTGGGGAGAAGGGGGATGTTGCAGATGCTACATCCTGTCTTTTACATACCCTTTTCAGCAGAGGGTTTCAGTGCTTAAAAGTGTGATATCTACTTACATAAATACCAACACATATGTTCATATACATGTATATATGTGTATCCATGTGTATATGTACATGTGTACCCTAAGCATGGCAGTCTGCATCATCTCCAGCTCAGGGCAGGCACACAGAGTGCCACACCACTATTCGTAACATCTTGTTTATCTTTTCTCCTTCCCCACAGGTTGGTTGAAATAGGAACATTGAGTACACATTGATAATATGTAAGATAAACTGTAATGCCTTTGTTCACATGACTTCAGATGGACAGGTTTCATTTTTGAGGGTTTTGTAACTGAAAGATAGGCACGAGCCTGTCTTAGAGGTGTTCCTCACTCCATAAGACTTCTTGCTGCCACCTCAGAGAATCATAGAATCAATGTTTGGGTCAGAAGGGACCTTTAAAGGTCATCTAGTCCAGCTCCCTTCAGTAAGCAGGGACTACTTGAGCTACATCAAGTTGTTCAGAGCCCCATCCAACCTGACTTGGAATGTTTCCAGGGATGGGACTTCTACAACCTCTCTGGGCAACCTGTTTCAGTGACTCATCACCCTCACAGTAAAGAATTTCTGATACCTAGTTTAAATCTACCCTGTTTTATTTTAAATCCATTACCCATTGTCCTGTCGCAACAAGCTCTGCTAAAAAGTCTGTTCTCATCTTTCTTATAAGCCCCCTCTAAATACTGAAAGGCCACAATAAGGTCTCCCTGGAGCCTTTTCTTCTCCAGGCTGAATAGCCCCAACTCTCTCAGTCTGTCTTCATATGAGAGGTGCTCCAGCCCTCTGATCATCTTCATGGCCCTCCTCTAGACCTACTCCAACAGCTCTATGTGCTTCTTATCTTGGGGGCCCCAGAGCTGGACATAGTACTCCAGGTGGGGTCTCACTAGAGCAGCATAGAGGGGCAGAATCATCTCCCTTGACCTGCTGTCATGCTTCTTTTGATGCAGCCCAGGATGGTTGGCTTTCTGGGCCGTGACATACTTTAAGTCATTTTCTGTAACTGTATCCATCCATGATATGCACAGAAAAATGAATTAAGCACAATCATCTTCATATCTTTAGTGTCCAAATATAGAGGCAGCAGCATGTACAACATGCTATAAATGCAGTTCAAAGGCATGTGAGTGAGGTACAGAGATGAGTTCCTAAGTTGCACGCATGTGACTGAAGCACAACATTACACCAGCAGTGGAGGTTAAGGGCTTGCACGCTGTCCTCAGGGAATGCCAATATGAGAAAGGGCTTTTACATAGTGCATCTGTACAGACTGTGTATAAGTGAAGGTGAGAGAGGAAATACAGAGGCAGTCATCAATCTGAAATGTATCTCTATGCTATTGAGAGGACCTGGGGTGGGGTAGACAAACTAAGACTTTAAGCATTTTTTAATTGCCTTCAGAAAGAACAAGGGGTACAAATAAGTTATTTTTTGATGATGATTCTTTCTCCAGATCTCAAAACACCACCAAGTAGCACTTTTTCTTCACTCAGCAATATATTTCCTTCTGTAAAAAGTCAGTGGAAAACTGAAACAATGATACCGTAAAACCATTAAAATGGGTAAAAAAACAGTGAGACTATTAAATGGACTTTTCAAATTCCTTCAACTCAGAAAAATCAAGAAAGCCAAGAATGTTTTTTTTCTACTGAAATGAACTAAAATTTTGCTAAATATCTATGACTTTACATAGGCAAGACTAGACAAGGAGAATTAAGGCTCAATTCTAGCAGGTGACATTGTCATGAAGCTCTGGGTGGCTGGTGTCCCAGCCTTCAGCAGAGTCATGCAGCACATCTCGACCTCCAGCATGCAAATGGCAGCTTGAGTCAGGACAGTGCATCTGTCTGGTTTCATCCACACCACATACCTTCCTGCTCCCTGAACAAGATGGGCTGAGATGACCAATGCAGTACAAACCCACGAAGGGTGTGCAGTCTTCTGAACTGCTTTTGAGTTTGAAGGAATGCAAATGCAGGCATTTTAATAGCGAAACAGGTGAAAGGAGAGGGTACAACACCTGATGCACAAAACTTTCCCTTTCATCTGCACTGTGAGCTTCTTCCTTTTTCTTTTCACAAAAGTAACTTCACAGTTTTTGAGAAAGACATTTCACTTCTATTCCATTTACAGACCTTAAGATCACTAAGATTTTTTTCGCCAGAGACTGAGTTTTCAGAAACATTTCATTATCTTGCTGTTCTCGACAACTACATGCGATGTTAAAAGCAG
This sequence comes from Mesitornis unicolor, assembly GCF_000695765.1. NCBI lineage: Eukaryota > Metazoa > Chordata > Aves > Mesitornithiformes > Mesitornithidae > Mesitornis > Mesitornis unicolor. The sequence goes on along the minus strand of NW_010160299.1, from coordinate 32,251 downwards.
CAGATTAAAGTCAACAATCTCTGCTGCTGAAACCCTTGAAATTCTGACATTTTCTGAGTTATGTTTTTTCTATTTGCATACTCTATTATCTGTTTTGTTTGACACTTGCAGCTATGATGCTGCTTATGCATTAATCACTCCTGTGAGTACTTCACATGTGAGGTGTTGTATAATCTACCATCCGCAACTGAAGGCTTTCTCTCCGTGCCACATTCATCATGTCTTAGCCCATGTCTATCTGGTTAAAGTCTAACAAACAATTCTTAATACAACTACACTTTTTTTTCCCCTTACTTTTTAAAGTAACAAATAAACTCCTTTCAGACAATGGATAGCCATTGTGGAAAAAGTTCACCAAAGCATTTTCCACAGAAGGCTGTTTTCAAAAATAAGATTTGCCATCTTGCTATTCCTTCTTGACATTACACTGAAGTTGTTTTCCTGCTGAATTTGTGAAATATATGAGCCACATGGAGTCTCAACAACCACACTCACATAAGCAGAATGCTGTATTTCCCAACTGACAGTAAATCAACAGCTTCACTGGCAGTTTTACAAATGAGACCTGGAATTAATCTAAAAATAGTTCTGGTCATTTGTGTACAAGTATTTTCTCACAGTAACGAGCAAATATTTACACGCTCTATCTTTAAGGTAAGTTCTCAGTACTTACAGACAGAAACTATAGCTTTACTAGGTACTTTAAGACCAGGAAAAAAAACTAAATCCATGAAAAACATCAGCTACAAATATTCTCAGGGCATTCTAGTCCTAGTTGAACTTAATAAGGTGGGGTCCATCGGCAGCCTGCACCACAGGCTGCCACCTTCCACTCTGATTTCTTCTCAGGAGGGAAAAACTGTAGAGCTGCTACCAGTTGAAATGCTACCAATGAGTTCCCTTTACCATGTATGCATGGACTTATGTTTATTGCCTAGAGCCCCTGAGGGACAATGTGAGCCACAGGAAGGCTCCGATCCTCCCCTGTAGTGTGTGTGTGTGTGGTCATTAGACCAGTCCCAGAGCGAGCACATCTTTTTGAGAGATGCTCCACCTTGATTTCAACCCTCAGATACAGGGAACCACCCCCCATAGTACATTATCCAAATGGTAAATCTCTATCACTGTTAAAAATGCATGCTTTGTTTCCAGTCTGATTTTATACAGCTGTAATTTCTAGACATCAGATGTTTTCATGCTTTTTTGTAGCGCAGTGAATTGCCTTCTACTAGCAGATATGCAATACGCAGGTACTTATAAAACCTTGATCAAGTTACATCTTAATCAGCTCCTCTACATATCCTTTCTGTTGTCTTTCTGATGACAAGAGTGGAGCAGACATCTGAAGTAAGGAAAGATAAACATGATGCCCCAGAGCCCTGGGTGGAATAAATAATAACTCTACTGAAGACAGTAAAGTTATGTCGACAGGCATCTACCAAAGATTTGGCTGTATATTCCTACAATTAGGATGTTTGACTAAACATACACTTAATATTGTAACCTTTTGCTACACAAGGCTTATTTCAGCTTGTAAAATATGGTGGTGGTGGTTTTGTCTTTGTATTTTTTTTTTAAAAGGAAGATATCCTGCAAGAATACAAACTTGCTTAAAAAGAGAAAAAAATAAATACTTTAACACAAGGTGTTCCATGACCTTAGCTTTATGATTCAGTGGTTCTGACAGCAATAACTCACTGCAATAAAATTTGGGGTAGCAGCAGGTCTGTGTAGCATAACAGTAAATTTTGATGTAAACTGAAGACCAGAGCTTGGTAATGAAGCACAAATGTGAAGTATTCACCAGAGAGTAAAAATGTCTTCTACCAGTGGCATGTAATACAAGCTAGAAAAAACTACCCAAGCATGATTCAAATCTCAACACTTAAGTCAGAAGGGGCAAATCTTTTGTTTTGTTATGAAAGTTACTCACCTTGTTCATCAGAAATCAAAAATTTCTGTTTGACTCAGTAGTTTGCACAAGCACTTAAATGTGCTAAAAAAAATTCAAATGTATAGGTCAGCCTCAAGATGAGTCATGAATACTGAGCGCAAACGAATACGTATGAAACAGATAAAACAAAATCTCTTAAATGCATCCCAGTTATAACAGAAAAAAATCTCATGTATTGGGTTTATTAGCAACTGTACTGTGAATAAGAAATACTAGTTTTCAGCTACTAGAAAAAAGTAGCTGTCTGCTTTCTTCACTGTTATAAAGCGACACATTTTGTTTAAGACATTACTCTCTCATGTGCTGCATAACTAAAAAATATAATTCATGAAAAAGTATAATGTAATTGTTCAGGCTTTGATGAATTGGGGCATAATGTTAAATAATTATTCATTGCCTTTATTCTTCTCTCAAAATGTGCAAAAAAAATAAAAAGCTTTTCATTGCTTTTTTTTTCTAAATATAAGGACATGGGCCTTTGTGACATGCATTTCATTTTAAACTAATGCTTCTATTATTCCACATCTGAATAATTATAGCTGACATCACCTACTCTTCGGTGTCCTAGAAGTTTAGCTCTAGTCCACTGTTACATATTTTATGCATTACACGAAATAAAATACCTTAAGATTTTCAAAATATTTATTTTAAAAACAGCAATGAAATTGTCTGTAATCACATTTTCTGCTCTGCTTTGAAAGCAGCATTATTCAATATGCCAGTGGTCTTTTCCATAAGAGCAACATATTAGAAATTCATGCTGCTCTAATATATCTGAATTCACTGATGTACTGCACTCCCTATAGACCTAAAGAAACATTTTTGCTTCAGTTTCATATGTCCTGCACATTACCTACTGATGTGGTGGTTGTCAAAACAGTTGTACAGTAGCCTTTGAATTCAAAGTGTGCCTTGACTGTATACTAAAAATGACAATAAACCTAAGTATATACATTATGCTGGTTTTTGTTGCCAGCACAAGTAGAGCATTTGGGAAATAAATCCCCTGATTTTATTGCCCTTTAACATCTTTTCCACTTTAAACTTCAAACCCAGAAATTTGAAGCATTCTGAGAAACTGAAATCTCTTTTATTTCTTTCTTGTAATTTTTCTATAGTATATCATCACGAGCCACATTTTGAAAAAGATCATCACAAGATTAGAAAGGAAAGCATTCAAAAAATAGTCTTTTTTTCCTCTATGTAAAAACAGCACTGTGATTTTTAACCCTGGTTTCTTGGGGGAAAGCAATAATTTATAGGACATACTAAAGAAGCTGAAATGTCTATAATTTTCTTGATAAAACGAACACACAGTAAAACCCATTTTATAGAACACATCCAAAAGCATTTTTACAGATAAAAGCACATTCTCATAGGGGCGGTATACACATGCATTTATTTGCAAATGCTAGAAGGGTATTTCTTGCAGAATATTTCAAGAAAATTCATGCAAAAAGAGAAGTGCTGGCAGGTCAAGCCCCAGCTGGAACTGAACCAAACCTACACAGGGCTACCTTCAGCTGTAGTAAATCAGGAAGGGATGCGCATTCCACTATATAGAAACAAACAGGCCTACAGGAGCATCAGTACACCTTCATTAACCAGCTCTATCTATATCTAACTGAATCCACTTAAGAAACAGGAATAGAAGTCATGTCCATTTTGAAGGAGGACTTCAGAGAGCTTCCACATGTGGCCCACCATGCTGAGGCTGGACCGTGTGTCCACACCACCGTATGACACAATTCTGCACAAATCCTGCAGACTTCTGAACCCTCAATACCCAGATACAATGAGCATCTAAATAAATCTGTATGTGACAGCATGGTATAAATTAGCATACATGTGCATGTGTGTATATGCCTGTATGTCACCTAAGCAGAAAACAGAAATACACAAAAATAGAAGCCAATATATGAACCGACAGCAGAATAATGAGAAAGAGAAATGTTAGTGATATTTTTACTGGAGGTGTAATAGGAAGTCCAATCAATAAAAAAAATCTTCAAAGAAGATTCATTCCAAATTTAAGTATCAGACACAGTAAACGGCAACAGGAAATTATCATTTCCCAGCATTGTAAAATTTTTCAGAAAGAATTCCCACAGTGTAAAAAATCTGTAAGAAGCTGATCCCTAATAAGGATTCACTGAGCTGGTAGTGGGCTCTTACTGTGTGTGTTTAAGCACTTCCACAGAGGAGAATTCCTACAGAGCTTGGGGCAAATCCTGCAATCCTTACTCAAAGGGATTTCATCTGCAGCTTGGAGGGAGTGCTGCTCAGTGTGAAACCAGGATTTCTAATAGGGAGAGATTTGAAGGATTTTTAAGAGGGGTACATCCTCAATATTCAATCTGTCCAAAATAATGGAAATCCTCATCTGAAAACACCTGGTAACTAAAACAAAAATGTTACAGTGAGCATACAAACTGTTTTCCTACTTTGTTTCTGAGCTCACTGTATTTTCTTTCTCTCATTTGGCTAGCATTAATTCATGCTTTGTCTATAAAAACACCAGCTGAAAACCACTCACTAACACAGAAAAAAAGGAAGGTATCATTACCAACATGGATTACAAATTGGCTAAAAGGAAAAATGTTGAAATTGAAAAAAAAAAAGACCAAACTCAATCAGATGCACATTGCGTTGTAGCTGAATTTGTCCCAATAAATGTAAAGATGTGAAATTAATTAGGGATAGAGAACAGCCAACAGAATAACTTCTAAGAATAATTTTTCTAAAAATACTCATTAATGCCCTGAAAAATGAAGCAAGACACATGGTTTCCAAATACTCTAAGTGGTAGTTGATATACTAGAAATCATATGGCACGAAGGGTTTAGATAGATTGGAGAAACATACATCTTTTTTCTACATGAGGCTATATGAAAATGATTTAGGCAAGTACTCATTAAATGGATCAGAGTTTGATGAGACAGTAAAATAGAAACTTAGAGATGAGTAATAGCAAGAGAAAGGAGTCATATAGAAGAAAAAATGTAGAAGGTTCTGGATTACAAAGAAGAGTTTCAAAGCTAAGTAAAGAATGCTAACTCTGCAAAATCCTCTGTCTTTCCTCAACAATGGAAAACCAAAAGGACAATGGGGCCATTCTATTCACTGGAAAAGTCTCTGAATTCACTAAAGAATTAACTTAAATTATCTCCCTCAAGTTATCAAATTCAAATCAGAGGAACTATACTGCCAGTGTTTGAACTATACAGAATGTTGATGTTAACATCTTACCAGTTGTACTAGTGTGAGAAGTGGCTTACTCCCCTTGACAGAGAAGCCAGCTTGAGTTAAAACTATTGCTAGTTAAGAGGCCCTCTTGTGTGCAAAAGGCATGCAAGTTAGGGATAACAGTCGACTTAGCCCTTGATGCTTCAAGGATCACGCTTTATTTATTGAACAAATCCTCAGAAATTACTGATAAAATTTAGCATATATTTTTCTGGAGGTCTGATTTTAATTTTTTTCTGATCTACATAAAGTCCCAATAGCAAAATTGCCTAGTTATTCAGCTTTTTTGTATTTGCTCTCGATGCAATAATTCACTGTGATGATCTACAAACTCTCAAGACCCTTTTGTTTAGAGATTGTTGCAAGAGGTTAATGTGTAACATCAGAATTTAAAAGAATGCATAGTTTTCAGCCATAGCCATGGCTCAAAAGAGGTCAATTCAGTGAAATACTGCTTGTTTTGACTGGAGTGCCAAGGGTTTCTCTTACTTTTTCAAGTTCTTTCATAGCTCTGATTCTCAGAACCCCACACAACATTTAGCTCATGCTCTTTAATGCAAGCCATCAGCTTTGTAGAAATGCAAGCAAAATTCAAAACATTTCCATGAAGTATATTTATATTTCTCTATGAAAATCTGCCTCTCTCCCTCTCTGCCTATTATTGAACGTAACCCTTGGGTCAGATTCTGACCACAAACACAAAGCGTGCAACATCCCAGTAAATCAGTAACAACCAAGCAGCACATAAGAAGCCAAGATTAACCCCCCTGCAGCACAGCTTGTTGGGACACCCTCAGAGGGAATGCAGAGCTCCTTGAAATCAAGGCAATTTTATTTTAATTAAGTGTCAACGAAGCCTAGTGAAAAGGCAGATTTTTGGTGTTAGATAACTGTTTTCCAGCCACCACGGCCCCCCAGCCTCTGCCTCTGGACTTGTTACTCTGAGAGGCTGATGCCTAAATCCCTCAGCCAACAAACCTCCATACGATGCCTCGGCTCCCAAGACTGAGTTATTTTTTTAGGTAAAGTGATGGGGAGCTAGCATTTTGGAAGCCTAAACAGCCTCAGTCCTTAAGTGCAGAGCCTGCCAGCTGGGAGACATAGCCTAAGCTTTTGATACTCCAGTGACAAGCCCAGACTCTTGGATCTTCAGGAATATCAGATCCTTAACTCTGGCTGTCCAGATCTGCAGTTCCTGGGCAGCCCATCTAGCAGAGTGCCTGAAGTCCAGTGAGCCCCACACAATGTCAGGCCCCATCCTCTTCCATGAGATTTTAACTCTTTGGCCTAGAATTGTACATCAATGTGAAACAACCTCTCTTAGGTAAAATGGTCTTGTCTGAAGCTGCTGTGCAAGAAGTATACTAATTATTTGTAGAGCCCACTTGAAATTGTAACATGTAAAGTAGCTCTGCAGTTGTTGCAAGCAATTTAACATTCAAAGAAGTGATTTATAATACCAGGCTTCCCAAGATTACGACCATAATGACTATCTGACAGACTTTATAAGCAAATCGTCCAGTCATTTCAATTGGATTCTGGCTGGCTAAGGACTGGGAACTGTTAAAAGGCTATAAGATTTGGCCTAGAATCAGAAATAACATTTGCTGTTTTCCAAACGTGCGGTAAACAAGAAAGGAGATATTAAATTTTTGTACATCTCTCAGCACATGCAAATGAGAATGGAAAGAGCCTCGTCAGACAAACACAGAACAACGACCATCTGGATCCAAACCCTGCTCCAGTGGAAGTCAAAGCCTTGAGCCTCCTTTTGTCATTATTTGCATCTCTGTAAAGCGGGAGTAATTCTACTCCAGGTGGCGGGTAACTTTGAGGAACTCAGTTGTAAAACCCCCACCGCCTCCGGTGTGGGGAGGTTTTGACATAGGGAGTGCAATGAAAAACCCAGAGCCAGGCCAGCTTGCTCCGTGACTTGAGTGATGCAGGAGCTGGCCCCTCAGAGGATTTCAAAAGGGTTGCATTTCCACGATTTCTCAACTTAAAGCAGAACAAAAGGGAAAGACTAAAAATGCTTACCACAGAGAGGGAATTGGAAAGAAGTGTCCCATCTTGGCCAAGCATGTTGGAAACTGTAATTTCGGGTAGATCCATGTTTTGTGGGTGGAATGGAAGGAGGCCGTTGTGGTTCATGGGATGACACAGAGAGTGGTACCCAGACTCTATCTCATTCAAGTGCACCAGGGAGTGGTCAGGCAATGATGGAGGAGTTATAGGAGGTATGTTAAAATCTTCACTTTCAAGACTTGGGCCAGGAAAAGACTGGAAAAAAAAATATGGAAAGTGCTATGAAAATCATATGAATACTTATCAAGAATAATAATAAAAGTCAAACAAAACAAACAAAAAGAGTCCAACTCACATACTTCTAAACAGGAGCTTCAATTTAACAAAGAGAATATTTTAAACACCCATATATTATAACAGTGGAGTTTCACCATTATGTATGGAAGAAAAATTGCCTCTGAGGCATAAAAATCTCTGATACTTTCACAGCTTCCATTAGAGAGAGATTTTTTTTTAAAGAAGCTGAATTCAAACAGATTTCAAGGGTCCTATTAAAATTTTCCAAGAGTGTTCATCTAGCTGAATACCTTTTTCATGGGAATTGTGGAAAAGGGAATGCAATTTATAAAATTAACATTGGCTCAAAATGTTTCATAAGACTCCCTACTACTCAGATAAAGAATTATACAGTGAAGAAGAAAGATACCGCTTTTAGGCTTACAGGAGAACCATGCATTTGTTCTGCTACAAAGAAAAACAAATAAATGCAGAAATAGTATATACTTTGTATGAATATACTTTGTGTTTATAAAAATGCATCTATGGTGCCTCAAAAACAGGGATTTTTTTTTCTTCCTTTCTTAATCTATAAACTCAATGATAGATACATTTTGTCAGTCATCTAAATGAGTTATTCCACAAAGCAACTGTTTAGTCTTTTGTTGTCCGCTGTCATTAAGTTATCCAACTCAATCTGATCCAAGGAAAAGCCACAGGCAAAATCAGAGTAATGCACCAAGGTGGATAATTGGTATTATTTATCTACGTTCTTCATACAGCAGGTAGGCTGTATTTTGGGGGACAGGGGTGGGTATGCTTATATTTCTTAAAGGAAAATGTGCACAGGGTTAGATACATGATCCAAATCAAGAGTTAAAGAGATGAGTCGCAGTGGTTCAGCCTGAAAGCCTGCTCTGCTTTTCTGAGAACAGCCACAGTTCTCATCTCATCTGCACAGTCTTTGCACATCCCACGCTCGCAGTCATGAGGTTTATAGCACAGAGACGACTTCCACCCTTCCTGCCCCGCTGCAGCAACGCAGCCCTGCTCTGAGTGCTGCTTTTGTTAATTCTGGAAATGCAAAGATTTAAATACATTCTGCTCCTGCAAAGTATCTTCAAGAAAGACAAAAATGAGGGCATAATTTCAAAGACCAGCTATTAGAAGAAAATGTTTCCCTGAACACAATTTTGCAAATGGAGGACAATATGGTGTATGAATTCATGCAGAAAGACAAGGGAAGAATCAATGCTCAATTATAAACAAAGGGGTTTTTCATTAGTCATCATAGCAATACTGTCCTCCCCGATGCCTGAGGTTACTCGACTCCATATAAGCATGGATACAGAAACTTAAATCAGACCAAAAATAAACAGTGTTCTACGTTTTCAACGAACTGCTGAACACAGAATTTACTCTAGTGCACATTGCCATAGTTTTGGGTGCTTTGCTTGTTTCTCAACAGGGGTTACACCTCAGTTACCAAGTATCTTTGTATGAACAAGAAGGCTAGACTGCAACGGTCAAAGTAAAATCCCAAAGAATGAAAACAACATGACAAGGAAAGGAAAAGATCTCACAGTAATATCGTCCTCATCACCTCTGACACATGAGTTTGCTCTCCCCTCGTCCCTGCCCTCTCCTTAAGGGGAAGTAGGTGCGAGTCCACTGCCACTTGTAAGTTGTCTTTGTTCCTACTTTTAGACGCCATGCAGTGGAGACATCTCCAAGGGAGGAAATACAGTAAAAATAGACCCTCACTAAATGGGGAGGAGATTTACACATGGCAAAAAAAGAACACATCATATTTACTCAACCACAATGTATAAACTGTGCAAATTTGCTAATTAATACTATATTTAATCAATGATGAAAAGAAAGGTGCCCAAAGTGAGTTTAAGGTTCAAGGTCTAATACGACAATAACAAAGCAGTGAGAAACAGAAATTAGGGAAGGGCCAACACCCATAATGCTCTTCTGGCCCCCACACAAGTACACTTAGATTTGGTTACTGTAATCCTGGTAAGCTCAGATTCATGTAACCTACAGCTACCAGGATGGATTAATGAGAAAAGAGGACATTTTGTGTTCAACATTGCCTTTTCTACTGTTCCAAAAGACTGATGGCCTCAAAAGAGTTTTCTCTCCCATGATTTTGCAGGTGCAAAAATGTGTTAACATCTGGGGTTTTTTTAACATCTCTCTCACTGTCCTACAGTGAAAATACCTTGTGTTGCATCTTTGCTGAACCAAGAAGTCTCAACACCTTCTAGAGGGGGAAGAGAGAACTGGCCTCCTACTTTCCTTAAGCAAGACTACAACAAGAGTCTACAGTATTCCCTCAGCACTTCTTTAACAAGAAGAAGGGACTTCAACTTACATTCGCTACTAAAAGTGAATATTCCTAAACCAAATATTGACAGGCTGGGTGTGCCTACACTATTAATATTGGAGGCATTCAGCAAATCTGCTGTCTTATTTGTACACTCTTTTTGCATGCCATATGTGGATAAACCAGGTTTTACTTTAGTTAGACTTTGATTTGCTGTGTTTCAAATGTGTCTTTAATTAGCAACACTTCGAAAATAGTGGAAGCAATTGAACTGCCATTAGGACATTAGCTTCACTCATTAAAAAGGAAGTAAAACAGTAGTGGCATAAACCTCCACCTAATCTGCATCATGCACAACTATTCAATAATGTTATATATATTTATTATATGGGCTAAGCATTTTAAATAGACAGTTGCTCTCTGATTATTTAAAAAAATGTTTATTGTTTGCAGTTAGTTACATTTGATCCCATATCAGCTCCCACATCACTGTCCACTACACTTAAATGAGCTTCTTAAAGTAGTAAAAATGTAGCAAAGGCAATAATAACACACCAAAACAACATATAATTCAAGCACTAGTACTTCCTATAATGTTTTTCTTTCCATTTTTCTCTCTTTTTTTTTTAAAGACATAAACTATTTTACTACTTCAATAAAGCTAAGCAGAATCCAAGCCATATGCTAATGGTATGGACAGATATTTGAAAGCATCTGCAAAACACCTTATTCACCTAACATTTTCAGCCACTCTGGTATTTCCCTACTTAGTATGCGTGTATGTAATACTTATATATACATAACTTCCTCAGGGAAGTTACTTCAACAGTGATGCGACAGTTCTCCAGTTTGTCTTGTCCAGGAGCATGGTTCAGATGCTTGTAATGTCTTGGCATACTGGCACATCAGAAACCAAAAGTCCTATATACATTTTCAGCAAACCAAACACATCCAGAAACAAGGCTCTTATAACTGCACGTGGAGGGAAGGATTGAGGAACAGAACATGTGCTTGTCCTGACAATAGCAGCTACAAGCTTCAAACACCCACTCCTACTTTACTGCCATCTCTCCTCTTGCCATTGGGAAAGTCTCCTTGAGGAACCATCTGGAGTTGATGCAACTGATCCACTGCTGGCAATGGGCACTCCTGGAGTGTTGTGTTGTTACCTTCTTCCTCAAGAAGGGAAACTCCAGCAAAAGGCCAGGCCCAAAGTTTTCCCTGATGCAAGAACTTCCACTCCCAGGCCAGTCATCATCCTGTTTTGACTCCTGGGCTTTCTCAGAGCATCTCTTCTTCCAACCCAAGCTATTTATCTGAAATTTCTAATGAAAGCAGTTATCTACCATCAAAAATGTTAGGGAAGGCTACACTCCCCGTATCCAATTAAAATTCATAAGTACAGCTCATACACATTAATAATAAATGTGAGGGTGACAGAGCACTGTAACAGGCTGCCCAGAGAGGTTGTAGAGTCTCCTTCTCTGCAGACATTCAAAACCCGCCTGGATGTGTTCCTGTGTGACCTAGTCTGGGTGATCCTGCTCTGGCAGGGGGGTTGGACTGGATGATCTTTCAAGGTCCCTTCCAACTCCTAATATTCTGTGATTATGAGATTCAGTGAAATGGTGTCCTGTAGCTTCAGTTCTGTTAGGTTTTTCTTGAGGGTGGAGAGAAAGGTTAGGGCTTTTCCGTCCCTATCCCTCCCTCGAGAGTTTTTCCTTCATAGTTAGCTTTACTATCAGCAGGACTTTCTGTATTCAGAAAGACACGGAATAGCTCCTTTTCACTTTAATGGTCGCAGAAATACTAGCAAGCTCGCCTTTTCACTTCTGAATAAAAAAAGAGTAGCAGTACATGCTTTATTTACTTTACCACAGAGCTGCTAGGAACTCTGCCAGCAGTTTTGCTTTCATCTCATGACTGTGGGAGTGGATGAGGTGTTTATCAGCTTTTCAGTTTAGGGGAACTTCCTGGACCTTTATTACATTCCAGAGAGAAAGGTCTCTGCAAAGTAGCAACATTAAGCCCACTGGATAGCACTGAACAGACACAAGATTTAATTTTACTGTATTATAAAGAGGATTTTCAGTACACCTGTAGTAATTATAAGCAGATTTCAGTATATTTCAGATGGGAGCTAAACAGTGGGAACCTCAGAACTAAGCATCCTTAAATCTGAGCTATCTACAGACACAGAACTATGAAAAAGTTGTTTGAATCAAGGAAGTCTCCCAAAATGTAAAAGACTATATTCTATTTTTCTGGTTAAATATTTGCGACGTTTCTGCCTCAAATAATGAAAACATCATAAAGTAGATGAACTTTTAAGATGCCCAATCTGAGATTAAGATTCGTGATCTATGTCTCCTTTGGTATAATTTTATGAGTAAAGCTTGACAGAATAAAATGACATGAACACTTAAAGCTGATTCACTGTCCAAACCAAGCCCAAGCTTTTGTTCCTGAACAATGACTTTGTTGGTCCCCTTCAATTTATCCTTTATGCTACTTAGTCTGGCCAAATCCAGCAACAAGCTATGAAGGGAGTGGCAAAACTGGGAGGGTGGTGGGGGAAGGTCTATGCCAAAGGTCAGTTCTTTACTTTAGCAACACATAATTCAAGCTAGGGCTAAGCATCCTGCTGTGTTAATAACACACACACACAAAATCTGGTATATAATTTTGAGGAACCCAGATACTCATTGTTGTCAGAAAAATAAGAGAAATGCTTGAACAACTTGCTGCACAGAACTAAAGAAAAGGGAATAAGGAGCAAGATGGAAATAAAAATAAAGCCCATTTGCTTAAGTATTCTACAGCGATAACTGCATACTGGCCAGCAAAAGTTCCTTATCTCTCAAAAGAATTTTAATAGAACTTTAAAAAGTAATCAGAGAAGGGAAACCAAAGGAGAAATCTCAAACAGACTGACCACAAGAGGCAGTAAGCATTCAAATATTCAATATAAATCCCTTTGGAAGGAGCAGAACTGTTACTATATGACAGCACAGAAGACAACATACATTAAGTAAGTCTAATTCGTGTGCTCAGTGGTTGCATCAGTCACCATGCATATACTCAACAGAATCTGGTATTAGCAACAGTTCCTTAAAAACTAGGAATTTGCCTATAGATATTTAATTTAAATGAAATGAATGGCACTGCCAACTATGTAGAGCATGTCTTAATTCTTCATTTGCACCAAGGCTTCTGCATCTGAACTGTGGAAAGATGCCAGTTTTTAAAAGATAGATGCTTCAGGCTGTCTCCTCTTTTATTATTGAACACATTGTTACATAACCGAAATATTTATGAATTGAGAGTAATGTAAAAACAATGAGCTCATTAGAAGAGGAAAAACAGCAATGTACCTATGCACACTTGAAAGTTAAGATAATATATTTGACAGCAGATACTTCTAAGAGTTTTAATAGGATCAACCTTATCTCTAATTTCTAAATGAAGGACCTTCAGAAGCAAGTGTTTTTCAGCTTCTTTTGTCTCTGCATGAACGAGGCTTGATAGCTTGAGACTATAATGCATTACTGTGGAAACCTTCGGTCTGTTACATAAATCATCTTAACACTCAGCAAGAATTGTCCAACAGTGCCATTGATATGTTCAAGTCAATGATCCTGCAAACAATTTTTTTGTGTTTCTTCATATGGTAGACAACAGCAATAAATCACATTCATTTAAAACCACACAATATACTAATTTATCAAGCAACAGCTATCAAAAATATATTACAGGGGAAGGTATAACTTTTTTCTGTTGTGTTAATCAATTTCTCTAATTTACATTAGGTAAAGGGCAAAGCCTCAAGCAAAACATTAATTTTCCAGTACCAGATGAATTCTATTTTGAAGAAGGAAAATGTGCTGACAATGATATTATTGATTTAAAACAATCACAGTTTCAAAGTTAACAGAATTATGTAAAAGAGTAGATATTTTTTTAAGATTTCACTCGAGACTCTTTGTTAATTACATTAATTTTATACATATACTGTAGTGTTTGCTGGGAAACGTGTTTTCAGTGAAGGTTTTAAACTGAAATACATTTTAAAGATGGCAATAAGTAGATGCACAAATATTATAAAAGATTACAAGATCTGGGCTCTGCAAACACGAATACTGTAATCGGAGCATTTAAACTTCCCTTCAGATAAAGACTCAGCTGTGCACTTTTCCTATCTAGAAAGCGTGAGTAAATTTACGAGAAAAGTGCAGGTCTTTTTGAGAATTACTGATCAACCCTCAAAGCAACTTGTTTGGATAACGCCGTGCACACGGGGCATCCTTAGACCTCCAACTTGGGAGTCTTGCCTTGCTCACCTGCACCATCTTCCTTAATGCATTCCCAGGGAGGACCCAAGTGTGGCCACCCTTTTTACTCTTCTATCCTGAAAATAAAAGCACTTGGTCCTCCACAGTGTGCATGACAGTCCCTAGTAGTACAGCCTGCAAAGAGCTGCGCTGGGGGTGCTTTAGCAGGACCCTTGCATAAACACAGACCCTGCTTGTCCAGTGTTTTGGAGATGCTGAAAGGAGGGGGAGACTTGCATGACAGTAAGTTTATACCATGCTACCTCCTAAAGACAAATAGAGCAGCTTTCTCCTCTCATACCTACTGATTCAGGCAGTTTACAGACAAGGAAAAGGAGGCACAGAAGAATACTCACAGGATTTTCTTTGCAACAATGGGAGCATCATGAAAAATAATAATAATAATAACAACAACAACAAACAACAACAACAACAACAATAATAACATTAATATTACTATTATTATCATTATATATTATCATTATCATTATTATTCTTTTAATGGAAGCTAAGATTCTTAAGGTAACTTAGAACTATTTGACAGGCTTTAGTCTGTACTATACCGCAGGCAGTATCGCCTATGGTATACTCTTGAACTTAACACTACAAGATATACTTCCATAAATTAGTTACCACATTTGCTAAATATTCTTTTTCAGCTAGAGATAAAAAGCATATTAAAAATAAAACAATTTCTAGAGACCCTCTCTGCAAAACATACCTAAATTATGCTCACTACAAAGCACTGGGTAATATAACCAGCAATATGCATATTCAATAAGCAGAATTTAACTTAAAAAAAAATAGGAGTCACATCTTCACAAATCCTGCTGCTTGAAAATATAGATGATACACCACATTTAACCTGTCAGAAGCCTCATTAGCATCATAGACTCTAAACCAGCAATCAAGACAGTGTGCTCTTCACGTGTTTACATTTTTAAATGCTCTTAAAATAGCAGTAGTATAGATTTACATTTAAGTATTTCTGTTTGGGGGGCAAATATTCTGTTTGAATTTCCAGATCCTTTCTGAGAAAGGCATCTAAAGATAAAATATTCTTGTACTCAGGATACACAGTGAAGGACAAAGAATCCTTTTCTTTTCTGTTTCTTTGGGTTGAGTTTTTTTTCCCCCTTTTCTTTACATAGAAAAGCTCCGGAACAATGGATTGCTTTCCAGTATTCAGAAAGACAGTGGGTCTCACCCATGTTATACCTCCCTTAAACCACAGTTGAAATTTCCAGAATAATGCCTGATTTAATGCAAAATGTCACCACTTCAGAAAAGGAAGATCAAAACAGAGGCATGGCTACTCTTTGCAATTCTTCTGATTTTACTTTTGTTTAGCACTGAGCCAATTGCAGGAAAAGTTGAAAGCAGGGATATGAAAGCTCCCGATTCCTATCAGCGGTCCCACTGATTTCAACTCCTAGATTTTGGACCTAGGACTTCATAGTAACAAGGCCAAGGAATGTTCAGTATATGAATGAATAAAGATTATTCAAGCAAGTAAAACTGGCAGGATCTGGCCCTCTGTTAATAAAGTGTCATGTAAGCAATAAGACTGCTGAGACCTCAGTAATAAGCTCAATCGCAGCAGTGTCATACCAACTATCAGTAGCGTAGTACCTATTAAGACATTTTTATAAACTGCAAGAAATATGCGAGCTATTACAAGATATAATTCTGAAAAACAGACTTCCATGTAAGAAGCCAATTTAAGAAGAAAACAACATAAACAATAGTAACTTGTGTGCTCAAGTGAAGCATCTTTTTAATTTTGAGTAATGAAGATGTCAAGCCAAATGCTAGAGTAGTTTAACTTAATTAGGTGGCCTATTTTTCCAGGCAGCCTTTCATTTCCCATTGAAAACTCAGCTTGTATGCAAGACAACAAGAGCAATTTTGTCTGTAATGAATACCTCTGGGACTCCACAGAGTGATCATTTGAATGTTACATTGAAGACTGGTTTGAGTAACTAGTTTGGGCTTGTTGGGATGCCAGACTTCGTAAAACTAACTAGATTAATCAAAGCCTGGCATCTTAACGGTTTATTCGGTCAGAGGGCAACAGGTCAAACTGACTCTACTGCGGCAGCCTTTGCCAGAAGGGACAGTATAATAGTAATTGGTCTAATTTGTAGTTCAAATTCACGTAATTCTTCCAGACATTTTATGGACCAAAAAAGTTCATTTTATGTGAAGCTCAGTTGAAAAACACTGCCTTTAACATTTCCCATGGTTACGTCCCATAATTCATCCACACTGCTGACCTGTAGAGTTTCCTGGAAAGGAAACTACATAACTAAAATATATGATGTCTATAATCTGTTTTCACATGCTAAAAAAGTTGTACATGAAGGAGTAGAGGGAAACATTTTGAAAGATATTTTACACTCATTAAACAGAAAGTTCTCTCATGTCATGCACGGCAAAAAGCAGTGCCTTTTCTCTTGTGATATGGGAAAAAATACCTCTGGCTTTTGGACAGAGAATTCATCATTTGATGATTGATTTTCTGTTTACCTTTTTCATGCTAAAATAATAGCTTTTGTTATTTCTTACTTTATTGATTTATAGTGGGCCTATCACTGAATTTGCTATCATCCTGATGCCACAGCTAAGAAAAGATGCAGTGTTTACATTACTTCCTTCCCATTGGCACCTCTTAAGAAAAATACTTTTAATTGGTGCACAGGATCGCTGTGTATACAACAGGGCCAAGTTAACAATTTTAGCATTACTCTAGCAGTATCTAACATTTAATTCTATAGCCCCAAACTTCTGGAGCAAGGCAATTACCCTCCAAACCTGCTTTCATTAAAAATGTTTTTAGCCCACAAGGCTGGAAAAAAAATATACATGCATGGTTTCTACAGTCAGAAGACAAATAGGAGGAGGAAAAATTTGTTAGACTTGCTGAGGTTTCTGATATGATCTCAATTTTACAGATCCACGCTAATGATTTTTGAGGGCTGGAGAAGGACACTTTTGTTTATACAACTGTAATTATGGCTATGTTTGCTTAGGATCCTTAGGGAAAAGATTTTGCCCTCTTTAGTGTTTTTAGAAGATGTGATATAGAATAGGCATTAAATGAAAGAAGCATTAAGTAAAGGCATGTTTAAGTAACTAATTTATAAGAGATAAGTAGGTCATATACATTTCTTCTTCTGGTCAGAGTACAAGTTCAATACTTACTGAACATAACTCAACTAAAATGAATTTGAGTAAAGGAGGGTAAAGGTATTTCACTTGAGTTATGTCTTTTCTGCAAAATTTGAAAAAGCTCTTGAATAGAGGTCAACAGGGCACAATTTTGATTTTTTTAATAAAAGTTAAGACATTTGATTGCAAACAAAAATTAAAATATCCTTGAGTATATACACAGTGCATGTGTACACGTTTTGCATTAAAGCTAAAGACATTCATACATATATAACACAACCCTGCAGAGAAGGACACAGGAGTGCTGGTGGATGACAAATTGGACATGAGCCAACAGTGTGCGCATGTAGACCAAAAAGCCAACCATATCCTGGGCTGTATAAAAAGAAGCGTGACCAGCAGATCGAGAGAGGTCATTCTGCCCCAATACTCTGCTCTCATGAGGCACCACTTGGACTAGTGTGTCCAGCTCTGGGGTTCCCAGCACAGGAAAGACATGGACCTGCTAGAGCAGGTCCCGAGAAGGGCCACAAAAATGTTCAGAGGGCTGGAACATCTCTCCTATGAAGAAAGGCTGGGAGACCTGGGGTTGTTCAGCACGGAAGAGAGAAGGCTCCAGGGAGACCTTACTGCAACCTTTCAATACATAAAGGAGGTTTATATGAAAGATGGAGAGACTCTTTATCAAGGCCTGCAGTGGCAGGACAAAAGGGTAGTAAGTTTAAAGTGGAAGAGGGTAGATTTAGATTGGACACCAGAAAAAATTCTTTACTGTGAGGGTGGTGAGATACTGGAACAGGTTGCCTTGTGGATGCCCCATCATTGAAAGTGTTCAAGGTCAGGTTGGATGAGGCTTTGATCAACCTGATTTAATGAATGATATCCCTACCCATGTCAGGGGATTGGGATAGATGATCTTTAAAGATGCCTTCCAATTCAAACCACTCTGTGATTCTATATGAGTATCTAAAAACATATATATAGCCTTGTTAATGCAACTGTTGATGTATTTTTATCAGGGACTTAAGTCTTTTGACTCTGTGCCTCTGATGCTAAGACACATTAAAAGATTATGTTCTACAGAAAAAGGAAAGGTAGGGTAAAATTACCTCCTCACTCAGGATCTGAAAGACTTGCCTGATGCTTTTCTTTCCCTCAGGCCATTTAACCCTACAGTCTTCTTTTTTTTTTTCTTTTTTTTTTCTCTTTTTTTTGTTTTCCTCCTCCAGAAAGTGAGATCTATAGCCTACTTCAGAGAAATGAAGGAGTGAGAAGTGGACTCCCATCTGCTGATACCCTATTTTTGAAATTAAAAGATAGTGGACCAGGGAGGATGTGGAATGGTGGCATTGCCCTCTCACTGTGACACAGCCTCTCAAATAATAAGCAAAGGCACTACAGCTTTTGGAGAGGACTGCCCTGGACTTTAGGGTAGTAAGTACATGGACTAAACTAGACCACTTGATGATCCTTCATCTAAGAATGTTGCTTTTTCTGATGGTAGCTCTGGAAAAACAACTAGAGAGAAGAGCTGCATCTTCTGGCAGGAATGGGATGCAGTATCCTGAAATTCTAGTCTTCTTACAGGGAAGGACCAATACAGAGCAAGAGACAGCAGCTACCATGTAGCATTTATCCATCCCTACTTCACATGAGAAACAGCTATTCCACTAAAACTCTAAGAAACCAGGGTATAAACATGTAAAAGAAATTAGGGACATATCTAGGACCATACGCATATGGCAACAAAAGGCAGGGGAACCCTTTAGATTCCTACTAACATGGAAAATATCTCTGTTGGATGTCATTGTATCCTGTTTTACCCTGGAGCTGTACAGGACAAAACAGTTTTGATTCCCATGGTGCCCACTGTATCAAAGAGCATGCATACATATCTTATATGGTTCTCCCTGGCATAGCTTTCAGAGGAAGGAAAATAGCACCTCTGTGCAAGCAGTATTCCTGCCTCTGCCTTGGGCATCTCTTTTCTTCCCACGGGGGCAATGGGGGTACTGCCCCAACGCATCAGCTCCAGGGCAGTTCTCCTCCCTTTAGATGGTGCAGGGGATTCCGCAGCTGGATTCGTTACCTTTAACACTTATAAGGCCTCAGGAAAGCTACAAAAGCACCAAGGCTTTTTGCAACAAAGTCCTGAATTGCTTTCTGTGTTATGACTAGGAAGAAAAGTAAAATAAACAATATAATTTTATACTCTGTGGTATGTGGCCCACAAATTACAGGAGAAGGAATTACATGAGGAACAATTCATCTCTAAGATTCCAATTATAGGTGTGAGGAGAAAACAATATATTTGTGTGAATTTGAAATGTAGAGTAGTTGGCATAGTTTTATTTTAAAATGATAAATATTTTCAGATCAAAGTGCAATTAGTAGTGAAAATGTCACGTAGTTTTACAATGTATGTTTGTTAATATGGCCGGAATAACTCATTTAGGAGATGCCTGCAGTGCAGAGTCCTGTACTACATATATCATAACCAAAAATACAGTACTTACATGTATATATAAAATGTATACAGAGACAACATTGCCAAACAGCCTTTTGGGACAGTCTAAAAGAATATCATTAATTTTTACTGTATACTTTCACTTTTGGCTCAGTTCCAGCACTGGCTTTCGGTAAAAATAATTTCAAGTATAGAATTATGCTATTTGCTTGCAGCAACATCACAGGAACAGTAGTGAGCCATATGTTGCTACTTAGCAACTTAGTCTATAAGTCCCAAAGCATGTACTGATTTGAAAATTGAACAGAAATGATAATTGTTGAGGGATGCTGTGAGGCAACTTGTCTTGGATTACCAAGCTATGCAGATGTTTGATGTTATACAGCAAAAGGAACAAAACTGTCTTTTTCCTGTGCAATGGCTGAGCTTTTATTTATGTTAGCCTAAAGGGGATAAATAGATTAAAACCCTTAAAATAATACAAGGTGATGTTTTTCTGGATAGGAATACTTTGCAGTAAACAGAAATTGAAACGTTTTTGATGTCTAAATTTTATTTTCTTCTGTAACACAGTTTAGTTTATAGCCTCCAAATTTCTTGAAATTCTGGATTCTAGGAAAAGTTAGAGGGAAAAGGCAAAACAAGCAAAACTAACTTCTAAGAGGTAGTTCCAAAGCAAGGGTGTGAGCATGTCAGCATGTACCAGGGCCCCAAAAATCCTGTCTCTATAGTCATATAATCCTGAAGAGAGCCTTGTGGAAGCCCCTTGGTCTTTGTTGTTGGGGGTATGTTGGTAAAACTTATACTCTGTCATATCAGCCATGACTCAGTCTGTCAACCTACCTCCCAGATAAGCTGTGTCAGACTCTGGAATTAGAAAATGATGCTCATGTCTGACTTATTCAGCACGATCAGAGCTTGAATAAAAGTTTCTGATAGGACTCTGCATCTTCTAACATGTGGGATTCATATTTTAGTTAACAGATGTGCATCCATCAAGGAAAGTGGATAAATGAATTCACTCCTCATTCTGATAGAATCCAAACCCTTATCTCTGATCTCGCAGGGGAACAGACAAGCTATTGGGGATGGGAGGGAGCCTGCACTTCTGTCACTGAGGTCATGCAACTGCAAGGCTCATGAGGACAGATGCAAGATGGACACAGGAGAAAACTCGATGGATTAAGTGACTAGGCTTTTACCTGGGAGACAACTTTTTCTCATCTCTTCACATGGTATTATTTGTTTTTTATCTGGTAACAGCAAGCAGAAAATGTGCAAACAGTCCAGAAAACAGGGATTAGAAAATGCAACCACATCCTTTCCACTTCCTCTCCCTTCCCAGTAAACCACAGAATCTAGCCTGCTTTATTTTCAGACCAGTGAAAATCGTATTCCGTCCAGTTTTAACAAACAGACTGGCTGTTGAAATGGTAGTCAGTTCACCAGAGAGCCACTTAGTGCCTTTGAGAAATGACCAGCAGCTATCTACATCAGGAACAGGTTCAGGAAGGCTTCTCTCACAGTTCCAGTTCTTACCTAAACAAGAGAAAGGCAAGATTTCCAACACACCTCCAGCTTCCTGCTCCTAGTGTGGTTTTTGCCCCCTTCCTAAAATATTGTTATTATTACAGGCTTTCATCTATATTCACTTTAAAAATGCTGCAATGGTGTAAGCACTAGGAAAGTATGATGATAAGGGAAAGGAGGGTGGAACAGCCCAATGCTGAAGGCTTTACTCAGACAAGCATGGGAGGCTGTTTGACCAATATTTGGTAATATATTAAAATACTGTGCCTGGAAGATGGGCTCGCTCTTGCCACATAGGTCCCCCCAGCAAAGGACAGAGTTTCAAAGTTGCCTCTGGGTTTTGAACTCCACCCCGAGGCCAGACGCCCAAGAGCTTGGCTTTGCCATAGCGAGATTTTAAGTCTGTAAGCCCTTTCTTGGTTCCAGGCCTTAGTAAGTATTCCGGGTTTTCTGTCATCTTTGAGTTTGGAACTGTCACATTTGATAGATTTTTCTCCTTGAAGACAAAATCATTTGCACTTAAAATATCTATGCCTGGCTCTTTAAAGGTACTTTAAGCACCTTACTTCTACTGAAACCAGTGAGTGTTAGATGCATAAATATCTCTGAGGATCTGGGCCTTGTTAGCACATGTAGAAACTGCATAAAAGATTAAAACTTATACTCTTAATTTTTCAATATGCCATTTAAATTATTTAAACTATATGCATACACAGTACAAAATATCAACAGAAGAAAAATAATTCTGATGTATAATGTGGATTTGCAATTTTTTATTCAAAACTATTTAAGACAGACATAATGATTCTCTGAAAGGTAGCAGCTGCCTTATAACAGCAATCATTCACAGAGTTTGTATTTCTACTGTTTCAAACAAATTCAATTAGCCCTTTCACTTCAAAACCCTTAAGGCATAAATGAGATGATACTAGGCTGCTTTAATCTAATAGTAATACTAAAACTTGTCAGTACAGTTTTTGGATTAATGGTTAGAGAAAAATTAATAATACAATTTTTCATTTTTTAATCAAACAGTTCTATTCTAAACTACCTCTGGATCTTGGAGGGTCCTTAGCTGAATAAGTTCAATCACACACAAATCCTAAACACAAAGTCCAGTTGGTCTCTAAAGGTATTTCAGAATAACTTCAATAGAAGGCTGGGAAGCAACGTGGTGGAACATTTTGAAGATAGTTGTTTTGCTTGAACAACGTAGGTCATCTCACACAACCTCCTAATTTCCTGCCCACAGATGAACCTGTCTACTACACATCATGACTAGTTAGACCAACATGCTTAGCTGAAAAACCCTACATCATGAGGACACTTAGCTTTGAATGTATGGGCACTTTCCAAAACTGTTGATTCATAAATGACATCCTGCTCATCTATATACATTTACTATGCATGCAGACTTACTTCCCACCTAATAAGAGCTCGGCATATATCCCTACCGGTTCTGTCAGAAAGAGGTATATCAGACTATCGCTGGGCCTGAGATATTGCATGACTTAGACCACAAGTCTGATCATTCAGGGTAATTTCTGACACAATCTAACCGACCTGCACCACTGTCACCATCACTTCCTAATGTGAAATGAAACTGACTGAAACATGTGAAGTAAATGACAATTTGTCCCCTACATGTAGATGTAGCTACAGCTAGGCAAACAAAAAATTTCAAAATTATTTCTTCTTTTTAAGAAGTAATTAAAACCTTTCATTAGAAATAGTACCTTAGAGTTCAAGTGGAAAGGTGAAAGATTTTTAGATATACACCTAATATCAGAATTTTGTGCGTAGGGATCCCCAAAAGAAAGAGGACTCAAAAATACCTGTAAAGAATCCACATCCCATTAAACCTTTAAGGCTGCCAGTTACAGAAGACCAAGTCATTGCCCTCACCACCACTAATGGTGTAACATTAGCAACATTCCTCAGCCCTACGACTACTGTTAAAAATGCAATTCTTCAACTACAACTGGCCTAGGAGTGATAATTAAAGCTATTTGTGACATGTGTAGCTTATAATGATTAACTTGTCTGCAGTCAGATAAACAAATAACCTGCACCTGTAAAGACTTTATTTCCTGAAGGTAAAACAACTGTTTAGGAAAGATCATGCTGGCAAAACAGCTGCTTGCATTCTGGAGAGGAAACAAGGTAGTATCTTTCAACAAACGCCAACTCTGGTGTTTTATCAGCTCTATCTCATTAACTGGAAACAAGGCTTAAATGCTTTGTTTATAAATTATGATTATTCCTGATTGCAGCAGTTACTGATAGTGCCACTCATTTGCAATGCAACTCTTTGAATTTGTTTAATTACAATTTGAAACAAGGCAGAGAAGATTAATTAACCCACCTGGCTGGCTGGCACATAGTCCTGGCTCGGCTCTGTCATACTCATATACATGTTCTCACCGTCAAACTGCAAAGGAAATAATAGTAAACATTCAGCAAATTTGAATATTTTTCAGCATTGATTGAAAAAAACAGTAGCTATAAAATAATATTACAGCCTGGTTTTAGAGACTTGTAATTGCATGTGTGCATCTTGTCTTTGATGTTCCTGTTGTCATCCTTATTGACCCTGGATGTCAGTGATTTGGAGTAATTAGCGCTCTAGTAATTACAGCTAGCAAGCAAGAAATGAATGGTTTCCTTTCATCTGCAATCTGTTTTAAAACAAAATGGCTCATTTTGTGCACCGTGTATACATATTGCTGTTGGTTGTAACGAAGTACTAAGTGAATTGCACAGTTACTGAGAAAAGGAAGATGAGAATAGAAACTGCAATAAAATGTATCTTAATGGATTTAGGCTTTAGCTTTCGAGCAGAAAAACAGTTGAAATTTCAAAACAAATTAAATGCCCTCCTATTGAAATGTTCCTGTATCAGAAAGTAGAAAATACATTTCCAGACAGCTTTCAGATATCTGAATGTATGAAACAGTATACCTCCTGACCGTATGGTGTAAGAAAATAGTTTGGTTGATGTGTGAATAAAGTAAACATTCATCATCAGAACTGCAAAACTACCCTCCCATAAATGATAAATACCATTCCTGGAAGTGCATACAGAGATTTTATTTTGCTGTTGTTCTTTTTCTCCCCTTAGCTGCAGTTAAGAATTAACAGAAATGTGTTAGAAAGGAGTTGATTAAAACCTGAAGGTCTAGATGGAGAAAAACTGTCAGAACTGATGCCTTATCCTGTACCAACACAAAGAAGTATGAAACTACTGATTTATTACATAAGCTGGAAAATGTCCCCACAGAATTCTTGCCATACCCGCTCAAGTGGCAGTGCCTACAAGGCAACTGTAGTCCCAGTGTCTGCTCAGGAGGTAGGGAAAATCTTTCCAAACCTTTCAAGTAGAA